>NW_006409112.1:302916-311171 GCF_000296735.1 Chrysochloris asiatica
TCCTCCAACACCATAACTCAAAAGCATCAATTCTTCTACAGTCTTCCTTATTCATTGTCCAGCTTTTGTATGCATATCAGGTTATTGAAAATACCACATCTTGGGTCAGGTGCACCCTAGTCCGCAAGCTGACAACTTTGTTCTTCTACACATTAAAAAGGTCTTGTGCAGCAGATTTGCCTAATGCACTACATCATTTGATTTCTTAACTGCTGCTTCCATGACAGTTGATAGTTGATCCAAGAAGAATGAAGTCCTTGACAACTTCAATCTTTTCTCCACCGACAAGAATGTTGTTTATTGGTCCAGTGCTGAGGATTTTTGTTTTCTTTACATTGAGATGCAATCCATACCGAAGGCTGTACTCTTGATATTCATCAGTAAATATTTCTAGTCTTCTTCACTTTCAGCAAGCAAGGTTGTATCAACTGCATATTGCAGGTTGTTAATGAGTCTTCCTTCAATCCTGATGCCACATTTTTCTTCATATAATCTAGCTTCTTGGATTATTTACTCAGTATACAGGTTGAGTCACTATGGTGAAAGAATACAAAACTGTTGCACACTTTTCTCTCTCTCTCTCTCTCTCTTAATGTTTTATTGTGAATTATGTGATAGTTTACATGGATAACATTAGTTTTACATTCATCTTAGCGTATATCGTTTCATTGCTATGGTTACAATCCTCTCCATGCATCATCAACCAACCAAAGGGTATACACTACAAGTCTGCCCCCCGGTCATCAGCACACAGCCCCTCTCCCTCTCTGTGTCGAAAGTCCCCAACTGCTCCATCTCTCCACATCAGCGTCTCTGCCTCCATGTCAGGCATCGCTGCTTCTCTGGGTAGGGTCCCACTCTCCGCTCTTCTCCCTTGATGGTCCAGGGACCTCTGCTCCTAGGCTTAAAAGTTAATCACTCCCCTCCTTGCTAAAAAAAAAGTCTACCTTTACATTTCTAACCCCCACAAGCAGTCCTGATGACAATTATTCACTATTGTATCACAAGAGACCCATCGCATTTCATTTCATCAGCCCCACCTAGACAGATTAGATACTATTCAGTGGAGATTCTACCTTCCTTCATGCCATCTGAACCTAGGTTCCCTCCTGAAAGTTTGTAAGCCAATCTCTTCTTGCCTTTGTAGCCCGCCATCCCCCAATTTGGGTAGCCAATGTCCAAGTTGCCCATCCCTGTCTACTCTGTGTATGGAGGAGGTGGGAATAATCCTTGCTGTAAGGATTTGTTCTTTTGAGTTACTGCATCCATAGGTGTAGGTCAAGTTCATTAAATTGTATAAGATTATTCTTTTTTTTCCTCTTCTTTCTTCTTCTGGTTGAGCTCTGATCATCCAGTCATTGGAGCCAGGTCAAATGGGTATTATCTGCAAGTGTGGGTGTTCTTATGCATATGCCCTCTCTTCTTATCAGCTGGATGCTTCACTATCCACTCTAGTCCTCTGTGGCTATGTCACTGACTCTGGGCCCAGACTCCCTAGGTCTTGCCACACTGCTGGCCAACCCAGTCTCCACCAGGGTTCACAGAAGTCTATTGAACATTGTAGGGCTTAGCTTGCAGCTTCATTGCTGTTTTTCCCACATTTCCCCTTATCGGTGACGAGTGTGGTCACCAATCAGAGTGTGTATTCACATTGAGTCTTAGTCTTGGAAGGGAGTTTACACTGAGAGGACCCAAACACTTGCCTTGTTGTCTCTTGGGCAAGCAACTTGTTTGTTCTTGTAGTAACAGTAGGTCTGCCTATGTTGTTTTGTATTTTTCCTGTAGGTCTTTCTTTCAAGAAGTATCTTCTGTGCTTCCAGTTGCTCCAGGCTGGTCCACTCGTCCTTTCAAGTGGAAATTTCCCATCTCTGAAGATCTGCATGTGGTTCAGGCTTCCACATATAGGCTTATGTAACGCAGAGACTCCACAGGAAGCTTCCTTCACTGGGCATGTTGTAGCCCCATTGTAGGAGTTCCAATCAGTTATAGGCAGAAGACGGACTTACAAGCTGTCTATGGTGATGTTTCTGGCTATTCCTTTCTCTCCCCCTCCAGTGTCTATTTTATAATATAGTGCAAGGAAACCCAAGATTCAAAAGACAGCCAAGCATCTTACCATAATTTCCCCCATTTCCCCATTCCAACCATGTGTCAGTCTCTGTATCCCAGAGCCCTGTTGTTCCAAGGTTGTGAGTACATCATTCTTTACCTCTGTCCCACTTAGCAAATGCAAACCTGCCTAATTGTTCTCCCATCTGCTTTGTTCTTCCATTTCCCTCTCCCTTCTTGTATATTGCACCCCTCCCCAGCACCCAAACTATGCTGTGTCTATTCCCTACCCTGGTCCCTGGTCGCACACCTTTCTTCATTGTAAACAATGGGTCTCATGTTCTGTTCAAACAACTGCTTCTTGGTCTATGTACAGAGTCCTCATGAGCACAATTAAGTGTTCCGCAGTACTCGTACTACACAATGTTGTCCATAGCTTGTCATGATCCACACAATCAAAAGCCTTTCTGTAGTCAATAAAGCACAGGTAAACAAACATCTTTCTGGCATTCTCTGTGCTTTCAGCCAAGATCCATCAGACATCAGCAATGATATCCCTCATTCCACATCCTCTTCCGAATCCGGCTTGAACCTCTGGAAGTTCTCTGTCAATGTATGCTTGCAGCCATTTCTGTATTACTTTTAGTAAAACTTAACTTGCATGGGATATGAAAAATATTGTCCAATGATTTCTGCATTCCGTTGGGTCACGTCTCTTTGGAATGGGCACAAATACGGATCTCTTCCAATCAGTCAGCCAGATAGTGGTCTTCCAAATTTCTTGGCATAGATGAGTGAGTGCCTCCTGTGCCACCTCACTTTCTTGAAAGATTTCAATTTTTAGTCCATGAATTCCTGGTGCCTTGTTCTTATGCTAAATCCTTCAGAGCATCTTGCTTGGACTTCCTCCTTCAGTATCATTGGCTCTTGATCATATGCTACCTCTTGAAATGGTTGAACATCAACCATTTCCTTTTGGTACAGTGACTCTGTATTCCTTCCATCTTCTTTTGATGCTTTCTGCATCATTAAATAATTTGCCCAGAGAATCCTTCAATAATGAAAATCGAGGCTTGAATTTTTTTTCTTCAGTCCCCCCAGCTTGAGAAATGCTGAGCATGTTCTTCCTTTTTGGCTTTCTGACTCTTTGTTGAAGTATTTGGTGTTTATCTTCTCATGTTGAAGTATTTGGTGTTATATTCTCCAGCTGATCTTTCAAATTTTCTGAAAATTTTTCTTCTAGACTAATCTTTGAAATTTTCTATACTAAGTACTTACACTTAATACATTAAGTAAGGTAGTTAGTATGCACAAAGCTTTTACAATAGTGCTTGGCACATAATAAATGCATAATACATATTATCTCATGCTATGTCTCATTTTCATTTTCCCAAGAATACTTGTGATACAGTATTGTCCTCATTTTGCAGATGAACAAATAGAAACCCAGAGCCATTGGTAGAACCACTGAAGAGCTTTGCAGTCATTCTCTGGGCAGCTCTGCATTCCTTGTGATAGGAGCTATATGACAATTTGGCCTTTTGAGCATTGTATCTCAATGCTTGGATAGGACCTTTGGAACAGAAGACTTCATTTTCCTATGAAATCCCCACGTTCCAGAAGCTCCTGGCCATACCATCTCTGGAAGTCCTAGGATTTCTTCTCATTGGCCAATGCAAATATGACATCAGTACTACTGAGTGCCTACTCTGTGCCCAGCTGCATGCTGGGTGCTTCACACACACTCTTTAGTTTAACTGTCAAACCCCACCTCATTAGACAGTAATGTGAAGGCTCAGAGATGTTAATGACCTAAGTCATTGCCCCAGAAGGTGGCAGAGTCAGGACCGAAACCCAGGTCTGCCTGATTCCAGGACCCTTGCTTCTTCCTGCTCCTCCCTGCTTCTTTAGACAGCCAGTCAGGGAGTCTTCTTCAAGGCTGTTCTCAGAACTTGGATTAGAAGTTAGGTTCACCAGTTCAGGTTCTTTAGGCTTTGCCTGTGAGTAAGTTTGTGTGTTACAGTCAGAGATCTTGTTTTGAGGAACTTCATGGCTCCTGGCTCATGGATCTATGGAGATGAATAAAGGAAAGGAGTCAGTGAATCCCCAAGTACTTTCAAACATATAGGAACAGGGTCAAGATCACTATGCTTATGTCTTTGACTATATTCCTCCCAGGAAGTAGTTTTCCCCTGCCTGCCTTGGGATCCTAGAATAGATAGTTTGCTTGCAAGTTTGTCCTAATGCCCCCACCCCCCACCCCCCAGCTAAAGCTGTTATGATTTCAGAACATTTAGGACCGTGATTACATGCTTCTGTCCTCAGTTCTTCTCTGTCTATTCAGTTTAACAGAAAGGAAACACAGCTTATTTGTCTGGACCTGTGTGGAAGAATTAGGAGAAAAAAATATATATGAAGTTATGATACATGGCACCTCATGAATGGACTGTGAAAACATTACACGAAGTGGAAGAAGCCAGACACAAAATGCCACTACCTGGTTCTGCACTATTTCGTTACCACAAATCACTCCAGCTGCTGGCAACCGCCAATCTACTTTCTGTCTCTAGATTTGTCTGTTAGGATATTTCACATAAAGTCAGTCTACAATATGTGGTATTTTGTGTCTGGCTTCTTTCACTTTGATACCATGTATCAGAACTTCTTTCCGTTTTATGACCAAATAATATCCCATTGGGTGAATATATACCATATTTTGTTATTCCAATCATCAATTAATGGTCAATTGAATTGTTTCCGCATTTTTGGCTATTGTGAATAATGCTTCTATGAATATTTGTGTATAAACTTTTGTGTGAACTCAAGCTTTTAATTCCTTTGGGCCTAAACCTAGGTGTGGAATTGGTGAGCCATATATATGTTGTTGAAGTCTTGGTATGGAATTGTGGGATAAACACTGGACTGCTAACCACAAGGTCAGCAGTTCAAGCCACCAGCCACTCTTCAGAAACCCTATACAAGGTCAGGTCGCTATGAGACAGAACCAAGTTGACAGCACTTAACAACAACATATGCATATAGATAATTTTGAAGGGAAAAAAAAAACCTGTGCTAGATTGTCTTGGTTATATATTGCTTTTGTTGTTCTTTTTAAGAATTGAGAAGAAATTCTATTCTAGCATTTTGGAATAAAAATTTATATAAAAATGAAATCTATACATTTGATTGATATGCAAGCAAAATGATATTTATTTTAATAATACTTATTAGATACCTATAGTAAGCTTCAGACTATGGCAGGCACAGGGGTGACAATGAGGCTTTGGTCTCTGCACTCAAGAAACTAGAAGTTGGTGAGACTGACAAGTAAACCAATGACTGCATGCAATGTACAAGGGCTATGGGGACCGGCAGCATGTGACAAGAGCTTTGGCTTTCAGAAGTCCCTCTTAGACTTAGCTCCTTCTTTGGCTCCAGGACCAAATAATTTGTTCTATATTTTTAATTGGATGAATTCAGTCATGACTTTTTTTTTTTTTTTTCCTGGAATTCTAAAGATGGAAATGAAAGCACCTTGAAATATGGAAGATGTAGAAATAGTGTTTCCTCCAGATCACAATCTCTTCTGACCAGCATAGTCATTTCTAGGGGTTTCTACTGAATGAGGTTTCAGGTTTCTACCAGAAGTTCTTTGGTATATTTTTTTCTTTGCTATCCAAATCTCTAGATTCTTTAGGTATATTTTTTTCTTTGCTATCCAAATCTCTAGGTTCTTTCTAACCTTCTCTCTCTGCTCCCTCCCTCCACCTCTTTCCTTCTAGCGATCTGGGTATGTCCCAAAGGAAGAGTATGTTATGAAATCTAAGGGTGATTTATAAAGTCAGAAATAATTTCTTTTTTAAACCCAACAAGTTCTATACTATAAAAATAAATAAATAAACCCAAAACAAATGAGAATACCCTTTCATGGAAGTTATTTAAAATTCAGATAATTTAAGTTCCATTGCATTTTTTCAGAATTCTCAATCATAACCCCCTGACGACTATTGAAGAGTCATACCTTTTTAAATTGCCAGCATTAAAATATTTGTAAGTATTGCAGTAATCTCCTGGGTCCTGAGATCATTTTGGTTGTTTTTACTTTCATTAAAGATTAAGAATTTTACAATTAGGTGAAAAAGCCATAGTTTTAATTTGGTTATTAGAAAATAGTTGACAAAGGAGAGGATTAAGAAAGGATTCATCCTGGGCAACATAACAAGGGAAGAAAGCAGCGTTGAAGAACACATATGGACCCAAGGATATGGGTACTGAGAAATGTAGAAGTATCATTTATTCAAAAAAAGCAAAGAGATTAAGGTATACATTATTTAAAAGAGCAGGGAATTAGGGGAGGTGAGTTAATGATAAACAATTAAAGATCCTACTGTTCTGTGCCAACACCTTTACTTTGATTCAAATGAACTTAAATTTCTTCTGTAAGAGCTTTCTAGAATGATCTTCTATGACAAATAAACTTGAGCTGGCTTAACTTACAGAGAAGACAAAATTGAAGTTAGTACCTATTCTTAAGTATCTGTTTAAGTACAGGATATTTTTATTTGGATCATGAGTGTTTGGGCTTTCTCCTTCAGAGACATGGGAACAACACAAGTGTCACTTACAACTGTTGAGAACATTCTTATAATGACACTCGAGTTGGAAAAACTGTAAGCAATTTTTTCCTTGGCTGCTTCTTAAGGTTTATTTTACGATTTTGAAGTCAGTTTGTTGAGGTCTAATTACATATAATCAAATTCACCCTTCTAAAATATTTTCTGTGTAACCACCACCACAATAAAGATTAGAACATTATGTCACCCCCAAAAGGCCCCATGTGCCTTTTAACCATTAATCCCCTCTTCCTACAACCAGCCCCTGGCAACCACCTATCCGACTCCTGTCTGTTATAAATTAATTCATGTAGGAGATATAACCTTTGATGTTTGGCTTCTTTCACTTAGCATAATCCTTTTGAGATTTGTCCATGTTAGTGCATCTATCAGCAGTTCATTCTTTTATATTGTTGAGGAGCAATCCACGTGGGAGTGTGGTGACTCCATTTGATAAACACTAAACTGTGAACCATAACGTCCACAGTTTGAGTTCACCAGCCACTCCATAGGAGAAAAATCAGGCTTTCTACTCCTATGAAGTATCGGAAACCCTATATAGTATCACTATGAATCAGAACTGACCCCACAGCACTTAACAACAGTAGTGTCCACTTGTATGGAAATGCCACTGTTTGTTTATCCATTCCTCAGCTGATGGACAGTTTGGGTTGTTTCCGCCTTTTGGCTATTGTGAAGAAAGCTGCTGAGAGCACTCAGAGGTCTTTGTGTGAGCATGCATTTTCATTTCTGGGGTTGCTATGTCACATGCTGAGTACAAAGGAGAAGGCTTGGAAAGTTTGTGGGGAAATGGAATGAAATGATAATGGGATTTTTTCTTGTTTTTTGCAGCCCCCTCATTTAATGTTACAAGAAACTAATAAACTGTTTTCCAAAGTTGCTGACCATTTTGTTCCACAAGGAATGTATTGAATATTACAACTGCTTGCATTTTACCTGATATTTATATTTCAGTCTTTAATTTTTTTTAGCCTTTTCTGTACATTTCAAAATAAGTTATTTACAAATAAGATGTGCTGTTTGTTTTTTATAGCGGCAGCTCAGTGCAAATCTATATACTATTAATACCTACATATGGTAGGTATATAATGGTATCTCATTGAAAATTTAATTGGCATTTCTGTAATAGCTGATGATGTTGAGTGTCTATTATTTGCCATTTGCAACTTCTTTAATGAAGATGAAGTTTAAATCTGTTGCCTTTTTTTAAATTGGATTTTGACCTTAATTTTTTGAGTTGCAAGAGTGCTTTCTAGATTCTGGATACATATCCCTTCTCCTAGATATGTGTTTCATAAATATTTTCTTCCAGGCTGGATCTTGCCTTTTCATTTACTTCAAAGTGTCTTTTGAAGAACAGAAGTGAATAATTTTGAAGAACTCTAACTTAGCAATTTTTGTACTTATATGGTGTGCTGCTTTTTGTGTCTTATCTGAGAAATATTGCTATAATCCAGAGTCACAAAGATTTTGTCCTATGATTTTCCCCAGGAGTTGTATAGCTCTTCTATGATTCACATATGGTGTGAAGTAAGGGTTAAGTTAGTTTTTTGTTTTGTTTTTTGCAGTTAA
>NW_006409112.1:311271-321676 GCF_000296735.1 Chrysochloris asiatica
CTTTCAACGGCTTTTTTTTTTTTTTTTTTTTTTTGTAGAGCTCAGCTGTGACAACTTGCTTCATAATTATTTACTGAAGCTTAAATTGTGCACCCCTGCTCCACCAGGGCAGGTTAGACAGCTGCTATTAAGCTAGTTGAGATGCACCTCCTTGACTCTCGTTGCCACATCAGAGCTATGTTTACTAGTCTTGCTTCATCTTTCTTAACTTTCTGCGGCATCTGCCACAGTTAACCCATCACTTGTCTTCAAAGATGCCATCCTCTCCAGATATTCAAAAGTTTCATCCTAAACCAGCGCTCTCACTTAGTCTATCCAAGGTGGTGGTTGTTAAGTGTCACTGAGTCAGTTCCAACTCATAGTGACCCTGTATAGGGTTGAGGCATGGATGGTGGGTTTGAACCACCAACCTTGTGGTTGGCAGTCCAGTGCTTATACTACAGCACCAGACTAGGACTCCAGTTTATCCACAGTAATAGGATTCTGCCTTCTGTTTTCAGGATGATTAGTGGATGATGCAGATTACTATCCCTTTCTATAGCCATGTGCCACCAAGGCCACAAAGAGCTTAAAGCAACTCACATATCTGAGTTCATTATCGGAATTCTTCAGTAGTTTAGCTTAGGAGGAGATACTTCTGGATTAAGCTACAGATCAATGTTACCCAATTGTAATCTCCATCCACGTCATCCTTACCCATTCTGTTGGGCACCTTTATCCTCCCTTCTATTTACTTACCATAATCAAGAGAGCACCTGGCCAACTGATCCTCACCCAAGTGGCCACTCCAAAAATTCCTTCTTGGAATTTCACTGCCATGAGACCATTAACTGGCTGCCATTATTGAACATTTTAATCAAAGAATTAGTAGGTGAATCCTGATCAAAAAGGTTAAAATCTGGAACAGGTTTCGTAAAGAAACCAGACATGACATATTTAAGAAAACCCCAAATCTATCACCCTGAGAAAAATCTTCGAACCCTGAACTGAAATTATTCCTTGGAGTCATCTTTAAACTAAACAACAGTGTAGCTAAATTAGTAAAGGCTGTTCCACTATGAGCACTGTACTCTTTTAATGAAGGAACTATATGAGATCAAATTGACAACAGAAACTAGAAAGCAGAGATGAGAAGTTTAGGGGGTCGTAAACCTGTTGTTGGTGAAATAGTGGGTAGGAAATGGTAGAAAAAGTGATACAGCTTGAAGACTGTAAACAGTGGTATTTAATTATACTCATACATGTAGAAATCATGGGATGGGTATATATCGTATGTATGTTTTCAACAAGATTAGGGGGGAAAAAAAAAAGCACCTTTAGTCACAGCTCTGTGGCCTTGGCCTGCTTTCTATCTACTCAAATCTATATACTATTAATACCTACATATGGTAGGTATATAATGGTATCTCATTGTGATTTTAATTGGCATTTCCGTAATAGCTAATGATGTTGAGTGTCTATTATTTGCCACTTGAAGCTTCTTTAATGAAGATGAAGTGTCTGTTTAAATCTGTTGCCATTTTTTATTGGCAACTAATGGTTCATCCCCTTACCATTAGTTTAATTTTCCTTGTTTCCATTACAGGATCTTACCTAGTCATATGGCCTGCTGTCTCTGCCAATTTAAAAGTACCATTGAAGTTGTCTGCAAGACAGTCAAGCTGCATTGTGACAGTGAATGTCTGATAAACGCCACTCATTGCAGTGAGTCTAAATGGCTTCATTATACAATCTCAATGAAAATGCAGAACAGAATTTCAAATTTTCCTGGACTCTAGGTGTGTGGTGCTGTAGGATCCACACTGGACTGCTAACCACAGGGTCGGCAGTTCAAACTCTCAAGCCACTCCTTTGAAACCCTAGACAGTGTAGCTATGAGTCAGAAATGACTCAACAGCTATAACAACTAGGTTTTTAGACTCATGGAAACTAGATAAACACCCCCAAACAGTTGCCCTGAGACATTCTTCAAACCTTAAATAAAAAAAAGTCCCTTAACGTTTTCTTAAAACCAAACGTTGTTATTGTTGTTAAGTGCCATTGAGTTGGTTCTGACTTATGCATAGGGTTCTGAGAAACAGTTGGTGGGTTTGAACTGCTGACCTTGTGATTTGAAATCTAGTACTGATCCTAACACCAGGAGTTTGGCATAACTAGTAAAGAATGTCTGTATTGAGGAGAAGCCTCTTTTAAGAACTGTTTAAATCAAAACCCAATCCAACCCAGTGCCATCACATCAATTCACACTCAGGGTGACCCTCTAGAGGGTTCCCAAGGCTTTAACTCTTCACAAGAGTAGAAAGCCTCCTCTTTCTCACTTAGAGCAGCTGGTAGGTTTAAACTGCCCATCTTGGGGTAATCAGTCCGGTATTTATCCTACAGTGCCACAAGGGCTACTTAAGAACTATCTATTTGGGGTCAGAGTGACAACAGCAACTTGAAAGTTTAGATAGGAAATGTAGGTGGCCGTGAGTTACGCTAATGAGTGAGAACAATTAACTCAGCAAAGGGGGGTGAGAATGGTCACCCAAGTTGAAGAATGCCATCTATACAACTGAATTGCTCAAGTAGAAAGGGTCTAATTGGTGTATGTCCTGCTATGTATATTGTCAACAACAACCAAATAAAATGTAAAATTTTAAGCATCTTAGCAAATCCAAAGGGGGAAATTTCTCTGAACATACTACACCACAGAGCTCAGGTCAATTTTAGGAAAAGAATCAGGGTGCACAAATCATAGTGGCACATCAAACCTTCTGCTATGAGGCTAGGATATATGGCAGCAGGGACCAAGCAAGGGAGTCGGGTAGGTGGGTGGAAAAGGGCATGTTCAGATGAGGACTCATGAGCACATGAGCACTTTAGCAGCTGTGCCCCTCCTGCCCTCAGAACTCTGGTCTTTCAAAGCAGTCATGTGTGATGACAACGAGCATGTGAGGTCACAGAAGTGGAGAGAAGACAGATTCCTTTGCATCAGAAGCAGGGCATTATGTGGCATACGTATATGAGGAGAGATGACAGATAGGTCTAGCTAAGTGGGAGAATCTTTGTCTCCCAGCTGTGGACTTTTATTAAGTACTGGCCAATTGACCCTTGGAGACCATTGGAATAAGCCTATATTATAACCTGTTTCCATTGGGTGAATTCCATCTCATAGCAACCATATGGGACAAAGGAGAGCTGCCCCACAGAGTTCCCAAAGCTGTGAATTTTTACAGAAGCAGGCTTCCATATCTTCATCCTCTGGAGCAGTTGATGAGTTTAAACCATCGACCTGCTTGTTAGCAGCTGAATGCTTCACCACTGTCCCACCAAGCCTGTATAACCCTAAATAGAGTTAGTATCTTTCACTCTATGCAATGTCATGAGTAGGTAGCCTCTTATTCCAAAGAACTAGGATGGACATAGTAGACACACTCATAATGGAACATCGCTGCTAGTTAGGAACATAAATCTGAGTTTATTTTTCTCCTCAAATTTTTGTTGACTCCTAATTTATTCAGCTGGGATATATGGCTACATATTGACAAGAAGCCATCTCACCAGTCTTACATGATCAAACATAGTCTCTTCTATTTTGACAGGTGAAGAAGCATTTCTCAGTGTGATGGAAGGAACGTTCATGAAGGCACTACAAGCCCAGAAAAAGAACACCAGCACTGAGCTGGCTATTGAGCCAGAGAAGGCAACGGTCCACTGTCCTGAACGAGCTGCAAGACTTTAATGATGAAAGTGATCTTATTAGTGCCCTCAATTACATATTGCCTTATTTTGATGAAGGAAATCTAGAAGATATAGAATCAACACTATTACCATTCATTAAACTGTTGTTTTCAAATGTACAAGACAGAGATAGGGCTCTGGATTATTTGCAAAACAACACAGGGAATCCCTCTCTTAAGTCTGCACCTAACAATGCAACTTACAAAAATAAATTGAGGAAACTGTACTTTCTGGAAAATTTGTTAGATGAAGATATTCAAGAAAAACTGTTGAGGTTAAAAATAAAGAAAAATTAGCCATGCTTATGCAATCCAACCTTTTAGGTGCCAAATTTAAATGCCAAATCTTTCCCCCAAAATTGGAAACTGCTCAGCCCCGGGAAAACCATCTGGCAAAGATCCAGAGAACGGGTGTCTGGAAAAGATTGCAGAGGGTAAACAGAGTCTTCAAGAGGTCAAGGGGCATGAGAAAAAGGCACTTCAAAGCAATTGAAGATGAGAACATCAAGAGGAAACAGAGAGCCAAGTCATTTGTGGAGAACATCCCCCAAGCCAGAAGGCTCAGGAGGCCAGCATCGAGGGGACTGGAGCAACTGAATCAGGTACAGAGGCCACAGAAGTTAAGGGAAGTCTCCTTCAACACAGAGTCATCATTCATCAAGAACCATAAGACAGTAGTCTCGTCTTTCATGAAACAATACTCAAAGGGCATGCCTTCCACCTTGCCTTCTTCAAAAGCCCCACCTGAAGGTAGAAACCAATCAAAAGACTTGACCTACAGCATTTTTGTTTTAGAAGATGCAAATACTCGAGTAAAGAATATGGAGGTTCCTAAAAAAGTATCACATTCTGGAAAAAATTACATCTTCCATAAATCTCGCTTGCGTATGGTTCATAGAAGACCAAAGGTCAAACGAAGTCGAAGGTTCAAAAAAAAAGGTTCCCTCCAAAAGCTCATGCTTAGAAAGAGACCTGCTTTCCCTGCATTGAGGAGCCTCATAAATTCCCCTCGGCAAGATGTGTTTTCATCTGCAGGAGGTCTGAGTTCTCCAGAAAATCCCTTTCCAGAATTACTTTTGTCAGAACCTGCAGAGAGCACTACTATCCACAATGCTATTGTGCCAGATGAGACTACCCCTGAAATGTTTGCCCATAAGGATCCTTCCACTGTAGATTCTGCTGTGACTGCAGACAAATTAATGCCAACTGTTAAACAAACCAATGAAACACAATGGGAGTACCATAACATGGGCACTGACTTACCCTCCGAGCCCGAAGGCTCCTCTCTCCCATTGCTCTTATCCCCCAGGTGATCAATTTGAAATCCAATTAATCCAGCAGCTGCGGTCCTTCATCCCCAACAATGATGTGAGAAGGCTCATTTCTCATGTTATCCGGACTTTGAAAATGGACTGCTCTGAGCCCCATGTACAACTGGCCTGTGCCAAGCTCATCTCCAGAACAGGCCTCCTGAAAGAAGCTGCTCAGTGAGCAGCAAGATGTTAAGGTATCAAAAGCAGACTGGGATACAGACCAATGGAAAACTGAGAATTATATCAGTGAGAGCACAGAAGTCCCAAGTGAGCAAAAAGAGCAGGAGTCGAGTGAGGTGAGGACAATTCTGGAAACATAGAACCCAGACTTTTCCATCAGAGTTCAGGACAAGCCTTTGGAGTAGCCAAGCTCCTACTCCATATCTGATCCTAACAAACTGCTTTGGCTAAGATAGTCACTCCCTACTTTACTTATTAAGAGAATGGTGTCCATATTCCTAGTGTAGACAAGAAAATGACTTAACATTATTATACAAGAAGAATGCTTAATAGTATGATTATTAAATGTGTATGTTCTTGATGAACCTATAAGCTAGATTCAATCGGAAGCACTGAGTTCTGAAAACTGAACAGTTAGCTCTTAGTCTTTGAATCTTCTCGGTTCTTAAAAAAAGTGTTTTGGTTTTTTTTTTTTTCCTCCTGTTTTTTAGCTCACAAAAGAAGTTCCAGGATATGGTTATAACAACAAACTCATCTTGGCAATATCTGTGACAGTGGTAGTGATGATTTTGATTCTAATTTTCTGTCTCATTGAGGTAAGGACAACAGTTTATCAAATTTCCAGAATACACCTTGTCTTTATAATAGACTCAGAACCTACAAATGTAAAATCAAAGCTACTTTCTCACCTACTACTGCTTGTCATTCCTCTTTAATCACTAGGACTGGAGTACACTTTGTTCTTTTATTGCAAAGTATAGTCCAGGGATTTTTGAAAGGAACCCCATTCCTCGAAAGTCTTGGTGGAGTTGAAACCAAGATAACAAGCCATTAGACTTGTTTTGGAAGTTACATTTAAAAAGGCCAAGTTGACATGATAGCAAAATTTCTTCCACCAAAAACTAGGGCAGTGATTTGATATAGTCACCAGTCACTTTCATTCTATCACATGTTGGCTGAAGTGATGAGAAAGAGAAAATGTCTGCTCTTATGGAGTGATCAGTCAAACCGAGGATAAAGGATTAAAAAAAAAAGATAAGAGTATTATCTTGTAGGTTGCTTAGATTTACTTAGCATCTTCTCCAATGTGTAAGTCATTGTCTAAATAGATTCATTTAAGATATTGCAGCCTGACTCCTGTATTGGTAGCCTACTGGAATTTAGCTCTGCTTATTTTTGTTCAATTTTATCATGATTTATTCATGTCATGACAAGCAGCTTTTAGCATCTTAAGGCATTTGGTATGCCTAAGAAGATTACATAGCTTTCCCCATGTATGTTGTTCTATATACATAGCTATAGATACATGGTCCTATTTGCAGCACATACAAATACACATGTAGAAATAGCTTCTGCCAAACCAATATGTTCTTGATATGCGAGTATAGTTCCATTTGCTTTCTCACACCTGTTCATCTTGTACATGTAACTGTGTATGAACTCACAGGTACTGTTTTATTACTGTTAACTGCAGTGCCAGTACATGTGCTAAGTATTGTAGGGTGGTACATAGGAAGCTGTTGAGGTTTGTATGATTTCTATCTAGCCACTTCACTGAATTCTCACATTCCCCGTACTTGTACCTATGAACATCTAGTTGATTCTGACCCATAGCGGCCCTAGATTATAGAGCAGAACTGTCCCGTAGGGTTTCCAAGGCTGTGAATATTTATGGAAACAGACAGCCACATCTTCCATGGTTTGAATTGCTGACATTTCAGTTAGCAGCTAAGCACTTAACTACTGCACTCCTAGGGCTCCTTCCAAATAAATTCTCATACTCCCAAGAAATGTAGTTGATCTCCTGAGCTTTTTAGGTTGTCTCTAATTTCACATGCAAATAATGATAGCTTTATCTCTTTTCCTAATACTTACTTCCTATTTAAGTGTGGATTAGTACCTTCTGAAGCAATGTTGAGTAGTAGCAGTAGTAATTGGCTTCCTACTTCCTTACCTTAAAATAATTCTGTTGTCTAAATTTCTGGTAGACATTTTTACCAAATTAAGGAGATTTTCTTCCTTTCTTACTTCTAAGAATTTAGGATTTTATTTAGACCATCATTTATCAGGAATTATATGATAAATATTATCTAAAATAACCAATAAAATATATTAAAACATATGCTGAATCCTAAGCTATGTATAGAGGAAGAGTAAAGAACTGCTTAACAGGATAGAATCCCTGTGCTCAAAAAGGTTAGCATCTAGCAGTGGAGAAGGCTTAAAATAAATAAAAGAAATGAATAAAGGCTTGGAGATGTGAGCGGTAACCATGAGCATGCTTTCTTCCAACACAGATTTATTCTCATAGATCAGCCTTTAAGGAAGATGAAGAAGCATGCCAAAGGTAAATATTAGCCTGGGGATTTTTTCAAAATGTTTACTATGGTTAGAATACATATAGCAAAACATTCATCACCTGACAATGTCTAAAATAGAATTTGAGGATGAGAGGAGTGTCTTAGAGTGCCTTTTCTCAAGCCCTTCAATTTACAGTAGGAACACTGCCAAAGATTGGGCAGGAGATACTCACCCTGTTATTTTGTCTAGTTCCAGCAAAATTAGCCCCACAGTCCATGCTGAGTTTGATGGGGTTGCACAGAGAGAATTAGGCTGGGCTTGTTTCTTCCTGCTGGTGGGGGTCCAGGGGCCTTCCTAGGGAACTCTGAGGAAAGACTGGGGAAGTCTACCTGGTCTTTGAGTAAGAGGGATGATCTCCTTCAAGGCTGATGGAAGTTAGAATATATGAGGTTTTTCCCTTTAAAGTCACAGGAAAATGTCACTTCTCATCCTACTGGTCGTCAAGTCTCCACTGTATTCCCCTGATCCAAATCTCAAAGAGTTTTAACTGGGATGGGCCTTGTCTCGGACTGTGAGGGAGAAAGGGAAATAACTTATCCCATGATCCTATTGCTAGTGGGTATCATAAAGACGACAGCTTCTTCCCATTTGGGTTCCTCTCCATTGGTTACAATGTGCTTGGGCTGTGAACTTCATTAGATGTTGATAACGTGGCTCCGTACATGCAAACTTAATAGAGACAGAAGGCATTCTAAAGCAAGTTTGGTGATGTGGATGGTTATGTGCTGAGCAGCTAACTGAAAGGTTGAAAGTTTGAGCCACCTCAGAAGAAAGGCCTAGCTATCTACTACCAAAAACCAGCCATGGGAACCTCTAAGGGACACAGTTTTACTTTGATATCATGGGGTCATCATGAGTTGAAGTTGACCTGATGGTAACTTTTTTTTTTTCCAAATGCAAATTTAGTACACACTGTGCCCTCTGGAATTTTCTATTCTGTTCAGTTTTTTGTTTTGTTTTGTTTTGTTTTTTAAAATGCTAGTCATGATGATCTTAAACTGATTTCACAGCCCACTCACCCATCAGTGATCACCTACAGTATGAAAATCAGGTTGCTGGTTAAAACAGCTAGAAAAATAGAATCATCTTCTCTGTCACTCTCCCTCCTCCTCCAAGAGGTTGAAGCATGTGAGACCAAATCTGAAAGGGACAGATGTGAACTGTCTCTAGAGAGGGCTGCCTAGTATGGTTGTGCAGCTTATTCAATGCACAAAGGCACTTGGTCAAGGAAGTAAGAGGGGTTGAAAATTCTGTCTATGCCAGGCCAGCGGTCTGCCCAGGGATCCTCTGAGCCTGTGGACAGACACGGAGGGCTTCTAGAAGTCTTGTGTGTGGAGTCGTTCTCAGTCTCCACGTCTGTGGTGGTTGTGCTAACTGGGACTGTGGGTGGTGGGAAATTTGGAGGCTTGTTAAAACCAGAGGTATGTATTAAGAGAGATGGAAAATGGTAGGCAGCACTAATTGCCTTTCATGGGTGTTTTCCCCAAGGGGCTTTTTCCGGCGGAGTCCACTATACAGGAGATGCACATCAGAAAGTGAAAGTCAGGTATGTGGGCAGGCGCACCCAGTGCTGCGGTAGTGGAAGAAAGCAGAGGAGACTGGCAGGAGCTCATTATTCAACCTTCCTCTTTTCTAGGAGGGAAGCGTTTTCTGGAGACGGCGGACACTTTGGCTCAGGGATATGTATAGACCGCTCAACGCCACACGCAAGAAAAACATGGCACAGAAACTGCACGATAAGGATTCTTCTGACGAGGATGAGATTTTCAACAAGGGCACAGGGTAAATGATCAGGGACAATTTAAGCTTCTTGTCTGAAAAGTGGTATCAAAATGGGAGGAATGCAGAACAGTTTCCAATTTTCATGGACTCTAGGCTTTCTAGAACTGGGGAGGCTGGATGAATCCCTAAAACCACTGCCCTGAGATCATCTTTAAACCGTAAACCAAATATATCCCCTGAGGTCTTCTTAAAAATCAACCAACAGGAGACTGGAATCAGATGGTAGCCAAGGTGAAGGTGTAGTGAAGGTCACCATTAGCAATAATTCAGAATTCCAGGCAAAAAAGAGGCAGGATAGAGCTCCAAAACTTGGACCCACAGAGCTAGGAATAGTTTAAAGGTTTGAAGGCTTATAGCCTGTGGAATTTGGAGCTGAAGTAAAACATCGTGTATTTTTAAATCTGCCGACCGACATCCTGGGCGAGACCAAGCAGCAGGACGAAATAGGGACCACAGAGATACCACGGAAACACGCCGCCGGAACCTTCAGAAAAAAAGGTGCACAATATACTTTGCCAATTTTGAGTGGCTCCGATTTTATCTTTTTCTTTGGTGTCGGGTAATTGGTGAGCTCACTGTTTGCCCACCTACATTCGGGTGAATAAAGGTAAGTGCTTAGCCGAGTGGCCATGACCCACCCACACCGCTGATGGTTTCTTCTGCCAGGAACCCGCACATTCAGCCCAAGCTGAGACGTGGACGTGCATCCCATTTGATCTGTTTTTTTGTTTTGTTTTGTTTTTTTCCCACTGGTTTGAGAGGAGTCCCGGCGTGGCACTGTTAGTTAAGGTGCCACACTGCAAAGCCTTTTGAACTGCAAGGTCGGTGGTTCAAGCTCACCAGCTGCTCCTGGGAAACCCAATACAGGGTCGCTACGGGTCAGAATTGACTCGACAGCACCTAAAAACAAGGAAAGGAGGGCAGAAGTGACTGAAACAGAGTTAGGACATTAAAGAAATACTTATATTAAGCTACAGAATTTTTTTTCTTCTTCTTCTTCCTCTTTTTCTTCTCCGCTGCCCCATCCCTTTTTTGTGATTAGAGACT
>NW_006409112.1:338047-343852 GCF_000296735.1 Chrysochloris asiatica
CTTCTTTGTTCTGTTTGTATTTCTCTGTTGAATTCATGATTTCTGTGCTCTTTCTTGAGCATTTCCTTATAGTTTTAATGTTTTCATATTCTTCTTGGATTCTCATTCTCTTGGTATGCTGTGAAGTGTTAATTTTCTTTGAGGTTACCTTATGGTCCATTGAATTCTCTGTCCATTTAGTGCAGTCTATTTTATTCTATAATCTACCTAACCTTCTCATTGTCTGGATCTCTGGTCCTATGTGTTCACTGTCTTTTGCATTATACTTGTATTGGTCATAGACTGCTCTCCCAGAGTCTCTCTGTTTGTTCTTGTAGTTTTCTTTTGTTAACATTTCCTCTTGTGGCCTCGTCCCTTTCTGTATAAACACTCTTCCCTGCCCAGGTTGTGGATGAATGCTAGGACTCATTGCCTAATGCCATACCACCCTGGATGCGCCCAACATTGTCTTATCTCATAAGCTAAGCATGTTCAGGCCTGTTTAATTTTTGGATGGGAAACCACTTGGTAATATAGGTGTTGCAGGCATTTTGCACTTGCACAGTTCTGCTGGCCTCTCTCTCTTGCCACAAACAGAAATCCAGCCAGCTGGTAAGGTCAACAATAATGGGGTTGGATGCACCATTACTTGAAACCTAATATGTATTCATATCCCCTCAACTTGCTCAGATACCCATCTGCATTCCTCCTTAAGAGCAGAGATGGCACTAGTGGGCATGGTCTTTGGTGTAACGGGAGGGAAATGGGTGGTACTATTGCCAACCCAGGGACCTGGATGTTAGTCTTTCAACAAGGAGACATGACTTATATTTGTGGGCCATATGGTGGCTTTGTAGGTCACAATCCCCTGGTTCTCAGGTAGGTTTGAGACAGCAATGTTTGCACACTTTAACTGTACTTGGGACAGCCGAAAGTCAGGCACATCAGCTTAGGGCACCTGGGTGTTGTTACGAAGATAATTAAAGTGTTGACACTTTTCAGTGAATTTCTCTTCCTTTAACCAAGTGACTTATTGGAACGTGCTTGCATTGCCATGCCTGCCGGTGTCTGTGGTGGATTCAAGGGAATCCCAGCATCCACTTCTGAAGGCTCAGGGGTGCTTTGAAGCATCTCCTGGAGCCACAGGAAGGGAGAGGTCTGCAATCCTGTGACTTGAAGGCTTTGGCAAGAACTTAGTAGGTTCCATTTTAAAATACCACCACTGTTCACTGATCTCATCCTTGAAAGTTTATTTGTCCAGTATTCAGATGTATAAACTGCAGGCTTGGGTTATAGTTCTTCATGACTGATGGTATTGATAAGTGGTGACAGAAATCAAATATAGTAAGTGCATGTGTGAAATATTTCTGGCAATTTTCAGAGGTTTCTTCACACCTCGTGTTTTTGAGTAAAAGCCTGTAGTTTGTGCCAACCTACTTTTATTACAGTTGTGACTCAGGGGAAGACAGGAGGAAGATAGAAGGGGAAGATAGAAGGGGAAGACACATAGAACTCTGTGTGGACCTGTGGTGGACAACCCTGTGGAATGTGGATTCTGAAGTGACTTTGATGAAGCCCAGCGGTCCAGCTCTTTGTCACACCCCACCTCCTACCCCACCACCCTACATGTACTAAACTAACATTTCCAGAAGAGAATTCCTCCTCTCGCACATGACCATATTGTTGTGACAGAATTCAGGGTCCCCAAAGACCACCAACGAGCCGACACCGATGCAAGTGCATAAGGGTTGTTTATTCAAGCTTGAGCCCAGACTCCACCTCATCCGACGCAGAGGATTAGGGGTAGAGCCCCGAGCGCTTTGTCTGCAGGGTTTTTATAGAGTTTTCAAACAAGCTCGGGTTTCTCAGCTTTACAATCTTTGGATTGGTTAACAATTGGCAAACTATGAGATGTTACAGTTTAATTGGTCAGGACTGGTGGTCTTTGTTCTTAGGCTAGGGCAAAGGAAAACATCTGACCTCCAGCCTTGAGCTGCCTGGCTATTTATACATATATCATTTTCTTGGAGCTAGAGGACGTGCTAAAGCTTATATATGAAATGGATTTTTCTCTTTGGCCCTACAATATCAAACCTGAGTCAGTGTATTCTGTTTCCTTTCATTCTCTTTAAGTTCATTGTCTTTAATCTCTTGTTTATGCGTACACAAATAGTCTGAAATGGTACACTGGATGGAAAGTTTTTTCATCAAATAAACTTATAAGCTATGATCAAGAAATCATGGCTACTATTTAGTAGTTTTTTGTTTTTTTTTTAACAAAACTTCTACCTTTACAATGGTGACAGTCCCAATTAGTCATGTTAGCAGTTACTCACTATGGAAACATAAGTATCTTATTCCCATCTCCTTTTGCCAGACCCATCTAGAAAATATGAAATTATTCAGTGGGGATTCTACCTTCCCCCACACACATTGAAACTTAACTCCCTCTTGAAAACTTGTAAGCTCAATGCCTCATTTGATGTGGGCTGGTGTGGCGCTGTGGGCTAACGCATCAGACTACAAAGTTGTTTGAACTGCACGGTCAGTGGTTCAAGCTCACCAGCTGCTTTTTGGAAACCCTATACAGGGTCACTATAGGTTGAAACCGACTTGACAACAACTACCTCATTTTAGATAATGTCTAAGTTACCTGAATCGGGCTGCTAACCTCAAGGTCAGCAGTTCGAAACTACCAGCTGCTCCGCAAGAGAAAGATGAGGCTTTCTGCTCCCATAAAGATCTACAGCTTCGGAAACCCTGTTCAGGGTCGCTATGGGTCGGAACCGACTCCATGATACTTAAAAACAACATCAACCCTTTATACAGAGTGGATAATACTGATAATTGGTGCGAAGACTCCTTCCCTCTCAGTTGGTATTTTAAGCTATTGCAGGTAAAATCCATCAGATTGGAGCAATTTACACTTGTTTCCTTTATCATTTTTTTTCGCCATCTTCCTCTAGTTGAGTTCTGATCATACAGCCATCAAAGCTAGGTCGAATGGGTGCTGTCTGCAAGTTTGGGTATTCTTGTGCTTTTCCCCTCACATCATATCAGCTGGATACTTCACTCTCGTCTTTAGCCCTCCATGGGTATGTACTTGTCCATGGGCCTAAGGGTCTCCAGGTCTCACCATACTTTGGGCCAACCAGCCCTTCCTCTTATCTCCCTCCTCCAGTCTTAATGCCACTTTCTTCCTCATATAGGACAGCTTCTTGGAACATTTGCTCAGCATACAAATTCAACAAGTATGGTGAAACAGTACAAGCCTCAGACACACTTTTCCTAAATTTAAAATATTCACTGTTCCTTTGTTCTGTTTGAAAACCTGCTTCATGGTCTTTGTATGGGTTCTCATGATCAAAATTAAGTGTTCCAGAACACTCATTCTCTACAATGTTGTCCATAGCATGTAGTCAATAGTGTACAGCTAAACATCCTTCTGCTAGCTTTTGATCTCAACCAAGCTCCATTTGATGTCAACAATGATATCTCACAGTCCATGTCCTCCTCTGAATTGTGCTTGAAACTCTGGTATTTCCATGTTAATATGCTGTTGCAAATGTTTTTGAAGTGCCTTTAGCTAAATTTTATTTTCAGGTGATTTTAATGGTTGGGTCCGTTGGGTCATCTGTCATTGGAATGGGCACAAATATGGATGTCTTCCAATCATTTGGCCAGGTAGCTGTCTCCCAAACTTCCTGGCATAGATGATTGAGTGCCTCCAGTACTGCCTCTCTTTATTGAGCAAGTTCAACATTTATTCCATCAATTCCTAGAGGCTTGTTCTTTGCCAGTGTCTTCAATGCAATTTGGATTTCTTCTTTCATTATCATTAGATCTTGATAATATGCTACATCTTAAAATGATTGAACATCAACCTTTTCTTTTTGGGACAGTGACTCTTTGTATTCCTTCCATCTTTCTTTGATGTTTTCCTGCATAATTCATCATTTTGCCCATAGAATCCATTAATATTGAAAGTTATGGCTTGAGTGTTTTCTTTAGCTCAGGACACACTGAGCATGTTCTTCTCTTAGTTTTCTAACTGTAGGTGTTTTCATGTTTCATTTTAACATTTGATTTTGTCTTGAGTTGCATTTTGAAATTTTTTGTTCATCATTTGTATCTCTTTATTTCTTCCATTTGCTTTAGCATTTCTTCTCTGGAGAACAAGTTTCAGAGTCTCTTTGGCCAGCCATTTTAGTCCTTCCTTTCTTCCTTTCTCCCTTCCCCCCTCTCTATTTCCTTATTTCTTTTCTTTCTTGTCTTATTAACGATCCTTTGCTTCCTGTCTGTATGATGGTTTCGATGTCATCCCTCAAGTCTTCTGGTCTTCAATTATTAGTATTTAACGCATCATATCTATTCATGTAACAATCTCTAAATATAGGTAGAATATGTTCCAGGTCCCATTTTGACTCTTGTGAACTTGTTTGAATTTTCTTTAGCTTCAGCCTGAACTTGTACACCAGCAATCGATTGTTTCACAGTTTCTTTCTGTTCTTGTTTTTGGCTGGTGAAATGGAACATTTCCCACCATCTCTTTCAAACAACATAGTCAGTTTGATTTCTGTGTATACTGTTTGGTGAAATCCATGTGTATAGGCACCTTTTATGCTTTTGAAACAGTGTATTTGCAAGGAAGAAATTATTGGATTTGCAAACTTCTATCATGTGATCTCCAGCATAGTTTGTATCACCAAGGCCATATTTTCCAATAACTCTTTTATTCCAATGTTTGCATTCTGACCAACAGTAATTATCAATACATCATAATTGCATGTTTGAGCAGTTTCAGAAAGAAGAAAGTGTAGAATTCATCATCAGTGTCATAAGTTGGTGTGTATATTGAAATAATAGCTGTATTAACTGGTCTTCATTGTGGTGATGGTTATGTGCCATGGAGTCGGTTCTGACTCATAGCGAGCCTGTACAGGGTTTCTGAGGCTGTAAATCTTTACGGGAGCAGAAAGCCTCATCTTTCTCCTGTGTTCTGCTGGTAGTTTCGAACTGCTGACCTTGCGGTTTGCAGCCCAATTCGTAACCACTATGCTACCAGAACTCCTTGGTCTTCATTGTAGGGACAGGCATATTATTCTATCACAGACAGCGTTATACTTCAAGGTAGATCTCAAATTGTTCTTTTTGATGGTGAATGCAATGCCATTCCTCTCCAATTTTTCATTCCCAGAATAATAAACTATGTGTGATTGTTTCAAAATGGCCAACACCATTTTGTTCACTTAAGCTCACTATTGGCTTGGATATCAATGCTCATAGATCCTGTTTCATTATGTATAAAGTCATATATCTGTGTACTTCATACATTCCACATTCAGATTATTAATGAACATTTACAGCTGTTTATCCTCATTTTTAGTTGTACCCAATCAACAAATGAAGGGTTCCCCAAAGCTTTACTTCATTCACATCATCACCATCATTTCTACTTTGAGGAAACAGCCCTTCCCCAGTCCTAGGTTGAGTTTCATACAACCTGAAGGTCTTACCTTCCAGCAGCACCATATTTGAATGTATCCTGGTCCCCATTATCTGATAGTGTTCTACTGATGCTCATAGGGTTTTTTGTTTTGTTTTGTTTTTTGTAATTTAAAAAAAAGTTTTATTGTGAATTGAGTGAAAGTTTACAGAACAGATCACTAGTTTTACATTCAACAAATCATATACTTTATTTTATTACGTGATTGTGTTTTTTTTTCTTAAATGATTTATTGTGAATTATGTGATAGTATACATGGGAGAACATTAGTTTTAAATTCATTCTATCATATATTGTCTCATTGCCATGGTTACAATCCC
>NW_006409112.1:344317-357264 GCF_000296735.1 Chrysochloris asiatica
TCCTCTTTTGAGCTACTGCTTCCATAGGTGTAGGTCAAGTTCATCAAATTGTATGAGAATATTTTTGTTTTGTTTGTTTGTTTTTCCTCTTCTTTTTACTTCTGGTTGAGCTCCGATCATCCAGTCATCGAAGCCAGGACAAGTAGGTATTATCTGCAAGTGTGGGTGTTCTTATGCATTGATGCTCATAGGGTTTTCAGTGACTAAATATTCAGAAGCATTCCATCTTATCTTCCTCCTAGTCTATCTTAGTCTGGTAGTTTAGCTGAAACTTGGAACCATGGGAGACCCTGCTGATATTTAAAATATAAATTGATGTTGTTGTTCTTAGGTCAATCGAGTTGATACCAACTCACAGTGACCCTATGCACAGCAAAAGGAAGCACTGCCCGTTCCTGGGCCAATCTCACAGTTGTAGCCATGCTTGAGCCCATTGATGCTGCCACATTGCTAATCCTTCTCATTGGGGGTCTTCCTCTTTCTCCTGACCCTCCACCGTACCAAACATGATATCCCTCTCCAGTGACAATATGTTACTGACAATATGTATGAAGTATGAGAGACAAAGCTTGGCCATCTTGGCCTCTAAGGAGCACTCTGGCTGCACGTTTTATCACATAGGTTCGTAAACATCTTTAACAGTTAGTGAGTTACAGTACTTATATTGTTGATTCCATTGCACAAAATGAAATAAAAAAGAGTTTGATTGATGTGGTTTCCAAATGGATTTTGGGAGAGTTTGAAAGTTCCAATTCTGCTATGCCATGATGATAGCAAGAGAAATAACATACAGTCTTACAATCTTTTTCAGAAATATATGAACTTCTCATACCATTCAGGAATTCACTTTCAGAAAGAAACTTACTGTCCTAAATTGAAATCAACAGAAGTGTTAGAATGTCTGGAATAAATCCTGAAAGTTGTGTCGGTCAAAAAATCAAAATAATGTGTTCTTTGGGGTTACACGATTCAGTTTACAAATACAATCATGTAGAGTTTCTAAAGTAAGTGATAGGTAATGTGTAAGCGACTACATTTTTACCTGGAAAGGTATTTCACATACAGTGAATAAATAACACTTTTTTTCACATCGATGAAAAAACATCTTCAACAGCATGTAACAATACTTATATTGTTGGGTTCATTGCACAAAATGAAATAAAAAAAGGGTTCGAATGATTTTGTTTAAATATGGACTTTTCGAAGAGTTTGAAAGCTCTAATTCTGCTTTGCCATGATGATAGGAAGATAAATAACATGCAGTACTGCAATCTTTTTCAGAAATATATGTAAAATTGTTCAAACCATGTGGTAATTCACTTTGAGAGAGAAAATCACTGTCCCAAATTGAAATTACCAGAAGTAATAGAATTTAGGGAACGGATCCTAAAAATTGTGTCTATAAAAAACACAAAATAATGTTTTATTTTGAGTTACACAGTTTAGTTTACAAATACAAACACATAGAGTTTCTAAAGTAAGTAATCAATAATGTGGAAGCAAATAGATTCTAACCCGAAAGTTATTTCACAAACAGTGAATAAATAACAAATTTTATGACAATGATGAGTAAACATCTTTAACAGTAACCGAGTTACAATACGAATATTGTTTGCATTACACAAAATGAAATAATGACTCTCTCTCTCTTACCCAGGAGCAGCAGTCCCCTCCTAGAAATTTACCTCGTGGTTGGTTATGTGCCCTTGAGTCGGGTTCAAATCATAAAGACCTTCTACAGGGTTTGCAAGGCTTTAAATGTTTACAGGAATACAAAACCCCATCTTTCTTTTGCACAACAACTGGGAGATTCCAAGTGCTGACTTGGAGGTTAGCAGCCCAATTCTTGAGCATGAGGCTTCCAGAGCTCCTTACCAAGCCACCGCCCCCCCCCCCAAAAAAAAACCAGCAGCGAAAGAGGGTGGAGGTAGCCCTAGCTTTTTGACTCACCTCTCCCAGGCAAACACTCTGCAACCTCTCCCGACCAATCAGTGCACTTCTTGGCCTTTTGTGGCTGGCTTTTTCTGGACCAGGCAATGGGGGTGAGGGATGCTTAGAGGAATCTGTGTGCAGATGCTGGACTAGGTAGCCAATCAGCAGGGAGCTGGTTTAGGAATGATTGGACCTACAACAAGCTTGCTCCCAGAGGAGCCTACAGTGGCCTGGAGATGGGAAATCTCTGGAGAGTTACCCCAGGAACTCAGGCTAACAAGGCTCACTCCTCTACACAATCAGGCTTCAGGATCTGAAGACTTCATCACGGTTGCAGGGGGTGGGGTGGGGTGACCACTTGTCATGGTGTTGTGAAGTGAATTCAGGAGGGCAGAGGGTGGTTTCTCTCAGCATTGGACTAGCGAGTCTCTGACCAGGTTCTGTAGGTTAAGGCGCCAGATTGCAAAGCCATTTGAACAGCAAGGTTGGTGGTTCAAGCCCACCAGCTTCTTCACGGAAACCCTATACAGGATCGCTATGGGTCAGAAAAACAACAACAACATATTCTGGGGTGAAAGGAGCAGAGTCCTTGTGTACCAGACATTGGGTGGGTCAAGCCAGCTTTCGGGACCTGGACAAAATGGTGGCTCCCTATTGTTGTGCCTATCTAGGCACCTGGCCAGCCTCTTTAGGTTTTTGTGCTCATCATATAGCCAGCGCCACGTCTCCCATGACCTGGAAGCCCAGGAGTGCTGTTGGGTTCTCCCCGCTGGCCCTGTCCCATTCCGTGCATAGGCCCCAACTCGGCCAAGCAAGCTACTTAGTGAGAGGAAAGGCTGACTTTAATCTCTATGTCCACACCTCCCTGAATGTCCCTGATCTAGGAAGCTAAGCTGGGTCGTGTTTGTTTAATACTTGGATAGGAGACCACCTGAGAAAATAGGGTGCTGTGGGCTTTTGTTCTGCGCATGTGCACTATTCACCCTGTTGGGCCCCAGATGGCCCTATCCAGTAGGAGACCCCAAAAAGATTACCAGGACTCAAGTTCGATGCAACAGCAAGAGGTTTATTTGCCAACGCGCTGGGGTTCACCTTCACTCACAAAAGCAGGAGACCAAGGTGACCCCCCTTTACAGTACAAGCCAGTTTTTATAAGGTTTTAGGGGCATAATTGTGCAGTACCATAGATAAAATTTCTGATTGGTTAACAATTGGCAAAGTATGAGATGTTACAGTTTAATTGGTCAGTACTGGTGGTCTTTGTTCTTAGACTAGGGTAAAGGAAAACATCGGGCATTTGGCCTTGGGTCCTGTCTATTCTTTATCTATTTCCCGCTGTTGCTAGGGGTGAAAGGATATTCTAAGGCAGCATGAGCTGATTTAGCACGTTCCTGGAACAGGAGGACGTGTTCAGGCTAATGTACAGAATGGAGATTGACCTCGTCTCTGGAGGGAACTAAAAACTGAGGCCTTGTCTATTTAAAATGCTTTTCTGAGCCTGACTAGAGTTTAGTCAAGCAGTGTCTAGGTAGGCAAAATCAGGTAAAATCAGTTAGGTCCTTATATTCCTCTCTTCTGTTTTGTGACTGCTTTAATCATAAAGCAGCTTGCTCCTGAGGATTCTAGCAAGGTTGTCGCTGAAACACATGAAGACATCTTCTTCAGAATGGTGAATTAATCTGGGATTAATTAAACTAAGACACAAAAGTTTCTCTATGCACGCAGGGAGTTCTTGTGGAGCTAACTTACTACTTATTAGAGGGAGGTATATAATATTTACTAATTACAGTTGGGCATTTTCTCACTTTATAGAGGGCAAAGGGGAGAAGAGCTATCCAGTTAGTGACAGTCTCTAAGGTTAATTTAGTTAAGGTCACTTTTAGGGTTCTATTCATCTTATCTACTTGACCTGAACTCTGGGGTCTGTATACACAATGTAATTTCCAGTCGCCCTCCAGTACTTTAGCTAAACTCTGACTACAACAATCTTGTCCCTGAGGAGCCTACAGTGTCGCGGAGGTGGGAAATCTCTGGAGGGGTACTCCAGGAACTCAGGCTAACAAGGCTCACTCCTCTATAAGATCAGGATTCAGGGCCTGAGGCCATCCTCATCATTGACAGGGGTTGGTGTGAGATGACCACTTGTCATGGTGCTGTGAAGTGAATTCATGGGAGCAGAGGGTGGTTTCTCTCAGAATTGGACAGGTTAATCTCTGACCAGGTGCTGTAAATTAATATGCCAGACTGGAAAGCTATTTGAACAGCAAGGTTGGTGGTTCAAGCCCATCAGCTGCTCCCCAAAAACTATATACAGGATCACTGTGGGTTGGAACACGGTGGATGGCACATAAACAACAACAACAACAACATCATGTGAGGTGAGGGGAGCAGAGTTCCTGTGTACCAAGAAGTTTGGTGGGCCAAGCCAGCTTTTGGGACCTGGACAAAATGATGGCTCCCTGTTGTGCCAGTCTAGCCACCTGGCCGGCCTCTTCAGCTTTTTTGGTGCACGTGTTACAGCCAGAGCCACCGCTACTCCTGGAAGCATAAGAACGTTGTTGGGTTCTCCCTGCTGTCCCTGTCCCTTTCTGTGCATTGGCCTCCCCCGGCGAAGCAGGCTTCTTAGTGAGAGGAAAGGCCGACAGTAGTATCTATGTCCACACCTCCCTGAATGCTCCTGACCTAGGAAGCTATGCAGGGTCAGGTTTGGTTATTACTTGGATGTTAGACTGCCTGGGAAAATAGGGTGCTGTAGGCTTTTGTTTGCACATGCACACTACTCAGCTATTGCCCTGGCTCTCTTACCAAGAAGCAACAGTTCCCTCCTAGAAATTTTCCTGGTGGTTGGTTATCTTCCCTTGTGTAAGTTTCTAATCATATCCACCTTGTACAGGGTTTGCGAGGCTTTAAATCTTTACAGGAGTACAAAGCCCCATCTTTCTTCCGCCCAACTACTGGGTGTTTCCAAATGCTGACTTTGAAGTTAGCAGCCCAATTCTTAACCACTCGGCTGCCAGAATTCTTTACCTAGGACCACTAAAAAAAACAGCAGTGAAAGAGGGCAGAGCTAGCCCTAGCTTTTCACTTCAGCAATCCCCGGGGCACATGCTGTGACCTCTCCGGATCACTCAGTGCACTTCTAGGCCTCGTGGTGCTGGATTTTTCTGGATTAGACAATGGGGGTGGGGCATACTTAGAGGAATTAGTGTGCATACGCTGGGCCAGGTAGCCATCCAGCAGAGAGCTGGTTTAGGAATGCTTGGGCCTACAACAAACAAACCAACAGGGTGCCACCCTTTTGCCCAGGTACTCAAAGCTGGCTTGGCTCACCCAACTTCTTGGCTCACAGGTACTCTGCTCCCCTGGACCCAGAAGACCTTCTTGTTGTTGTTCTTATGTGCCGTTGAGTTGGTCCCTACCCATAACAACCCAGTATAGTGTTTCCAAGGATTATCTGGTGAGCTTGTACCACCAACCTAGCAGTTAAAATGGCTTTGCACTCTGGCCCATTAACCCAGAGCACCTGGTCAGGAACCAACGTGTCCATTGCTGACAGACACCACCCTCCACCCTCTGAATTCACTTCACACCACCACGACAAGTGGCCCCCCCATCAAGCGGCCCCCCATTCCACTCCACCTCGGCCCCTGGGGAGGAGGATGGCCATAGGCTCAGAAGCCTGATGCTGTGGAGTAGGGGAGCTTGTAAGCCTGAGTTCCTAGGGTACCCCCCCAGACTACTCCCACTTCCAGGCCACTGTAGGTTCCTCTGGGGTCAGGCTTGTTGTATGTCCAAGCATTCCTTGGTTACCTGGTGCAGAGTATGCACAACGATTCCTCTAAGTACCCTCCATCAAATGATTGGTAAAGAGGAAACCAGCCCCAAAGGGCTAAGAAATCCCCTGAGTGGTTGGGAGAGTATGTGCCCTTGGGAGGGCTGAGGCAAACAGCTGGGACTAGCTCCATCATCTTTTGCTGCTGTTTTTTTTTTCTTGAGGGGGGTGGGGGGGCGCTAGGTAAATCTCAAGGAGGGGACTGCTGCTCCAGGGCAAGAGTGAGAGTGGAAGGCCAGCGGCTGTAAGCACCCTCCACACCCATTGCCTCATCCAGAAGAAGCCAAACCAAAGGGCCAAGAAATCCACTGAGTGGCCTCAGAACTGGCAGCATGTGCCCTTGGGAGGGGCAGAGGCATAAAGACAGGGCTAGCTCCAGCCTTTATCACCACTGTTTTTTGGAGGTCCCTAGGTAAATTTCTAGGAGGGGACTGATGCACCTGGACAAGAGAGGGAGAGAGAGAGAGAGGTAAGCAGCCCCCACCCCTTATTGCCTTGTCCAGATGAAACCAGTCCCAAAAGGCAAAGGAATCCATTGAGTGTCATGGAGTGTCATCAGAGAGGAAAGCCAGCAGCTGAACAGAGCGCATACACAAAACAAAAACCTGCAGCACCAGCTATTCCCAAGCAGGCTCCCATATTAGTACTACCCAAGCCCCACCCTGCTTAGCTTCCGAGATCAGGCGCAATCAGGGTGTTATGGCCAGCCATAGACAGTACAATTGGCCTTTCCTCTCCCTAAGAGGACTGCTCTGCTGGGGAGAGGCACTTACAAGGAAAGGGGCAAGCCAGCAGGGAGACCGTGACTCCACCCCTGGGCCTCCAAGCCAAGGGGACACTGGGGCCGGCTGAATGATGAACAATGAAAAAACAAAACAGGCCAGCCAGGTCAAAGCTGGCACACCAGCAGGGAGCCACCCCTTTGCCCAGGTCCTGGAAGCTGGCTTGGCCCTCCCAATGGCTTGGCTCCCAGAGCATCTGCTCTCCTGGCCCCAGAAGACCTTGACCCCACAAATACGTGGTCAGAGACTGACTTGTCCATTGCTGACAGACTCCACCCTCCACCCTCTGAATTCACTTCACACCACCATGTCAAGTGGTCTCCCCACCCCATGAGACCCCGATCCTGGCAACGGGGAAGGCCCAGAAGCCTAATGTTGTGGAGGAGCAGGAGGTGTAAGCCTGAGTTCCGGGGATAACCCTCCAGACCCTGCAGGCTCCTCTGGGGGCAAGCTTGTTGTAGGTCCAAGCATTCCTAAACCAACTCCCTGCTGGTTGGCTACCTGGCCCAGCATCTGCACACAGATTCTTCTAAACACCCCCCCCCACCCCCATTGCCTGGTCCAGAAGAAACCAGCTCCAAAAGGCCAAGAAGTGCACTGAGTGGTCGGAAGTGGTAGCAGCATGTGTCCCTGGGGAGAGCTGAGGCAACAAGCTAGGGCTAGCTCTACCCTCTTATGCTGCTGCTTTTGGGGGCACCCTAGTTAAGGAGCTCTGGTAGGGTAGTGCTTACAAATTGGGCTGATAACCTCAAAGTCAGCACTTCAGAACTGCCAAGTGTTCCATAGGAGGAAGATGAGGCTTTCTGCTCCCGTAAAGATTACAGCCATGTACAGGGTCACTAAGAATTAGAACCGACACGGCATATAACCAACCACCAGGTAAATTTCTAGGAGGCGACTGCTAGTCCTCGGTAAGAGAGAGACAGCCAGGGCAGCGGCTGAGCAGTGTGCATGCGCAAAACAAAAGCCTAACAGCACCAGATATTCCAAGCGGTCTCCCATATAAGTACTAATTAAGCCCAACCCTGCTTAGCTTCTGAGATAAGGCGCATTCAGGATGGTATGGCAGTAGACAGTACAGTCGGCCTTTCCTCTTGCTAAGAGGCCTGCTTTGCCATGGAGGGGCATATGCATGGAAAGGGGTAGGGCCAGCTCCCCTGACCCCAGAAGACCTTGACCCCCACAAATAACTAGTCAGGGACCAACTTGTCTATTGCTGAATGACACAACTCTGCACCCTCTGAATTCACTTCACACTACCATGCCAAGTGGTACCCCCACCCCACAAGATCCTGACCACCGGCAACGGGGAGGATGGCCACAGGCCCAGAAGTGTGATGCTATGGAGGAGGAGGGAGTGTAAGCCTGAGTTTCTGGTGTACTCAGTGAGACATCTCTCAATTACAGGCCATTGCAGTCTCCTCTGAGGGCAGGCTTGTTGTAGGTCCAAGCATTCCTAAACCAGCTCTCTGCTGGCTGGCTACCTGGCCCAGCATCTGCACACAGATTCCTCTAAACATCCCCCACCCCCACTGCCTGGTCCAGAAGAAGCCAGCCCCAAAGGTTCAAGAAATCCACTGAGTGGCCTGGAAAGCCAGCTGCGCATGCCCCGGGGAGAGCAGAGGCAAAAGGCCAGGGTTAGTTACATGTATTTTGCCGCTGTTTTTTGGGGGGATAAGGAGCTCTGGTTATGTACAGGTTATGAATAGGGCTGCTAACCTCAAAGTCAGCACTTCAAAATTACAGCCATGTTATACTCTTTTTGTACCATGTGGGATATCACTTTCAGAAAAATGAATTTAATCCCTAAATTGAAATCAGTAGACTTCTTAGAAAGAAGGTGATGAATCCTGAATGTTGTGTAGGTCAGGAAACTGTAAACAATGTCTTTGCTTTAACTTATATGATGTCAGTTTTAAAAATACAGTCTCCTAGAATTTATATTTTAATGAAAGACTATTAAGCAGTGTGCAAGTGACTAAAGAATCAATAGGGAAAGCTATTTCACATATAGAGAAAAACCACACCTAAATCATTGCAAGTTAAGGAAATGATTTCATCTAAGGGCTACATGGGGTGCTTTTTCTCTATATGTGAAATATCTTTCCTTTTACATTTGGTAGTGTCTTTAACATTGCTTTGTATTCATTACTTAAAATACTAGCACTTCGAGACTGTATTTTTAAAACTCATAGCATATTAGTCAAACCAAAGACCTTCTTTACAGTTTCCTGACCTACACAGCATTCAGAATTCATTGCTTCCTTCCTAAGACATATACTGATTCCAAATGGAGTGATATTCTGTTTCTGAAAGCGATTTTTCCTATTGTATGAAAAGTGTATATACTTGTTTTCTCACAGAGATATGAAGATTGTGAAGTGTTTGAATCATCCTAGCCTCAAGAAATGGGAGAAGGCAAACTTTCAAAAATTCTATAGGGTCATTTGGATACTAAACCATCAAACACATTGGTATTTCCTATTTTGCCACGGTAGCAACAACATACAGTATTCTAGATCATGACATCTAAATCTGACAGGGTTCCTATAAGTCACACCAAAGACATTGTTTACAGGTTCCTGACCTACACAACATTCAGAATTCATCACCTTCTTTCTAAGAAGTGTACTGATTTAAATTTATGGGTTAAATTCCTTTTTCTGGAAGTGAAATCCCGCAGGGTACAAAAAGCATATAAAATGACTGTTTGAAAGAGATATGAAGATTATGTTTGAATCATGCCATGCTCAAGAAATGGAAAAAGACGAGATTACAAACAATTCAAAAAGGGCTTTGGAAACAAAAACTGTGTAACACGTTGGTAGTTCCTATTTTGCAAAGATACCAACAATATATAGTGTTCTAAATGGTTACAACTTAAGGAATGATTTCATCTGTGTGCTACAGGGTTTGGTTTCTTCTTTATATGTGAAATAGCTTTCCGTGATGACTCGTTTGTCTCCAAGAAGTCTACTGATTTCAATATGAAATGATAATCTGTTCCTGAAAATGAATTCCCGCATGATCCAAAAATGAGTATACTGTGGCTTTCTGAAAGAGATATGAAGATTGCAAGTGTTTACATCATGCTATCCTCAAGAAATGGGAATAGACAAACTTTCAAACAATTCCAAAAGGTCCTTTGGAAACAAAGAGTGTTTAAGACATTGGTATTTCCTATTTTGCAAAGGTAGCAACAATATACAGTAGTCTAGATCATGACATCTTAAGGAAATGTTCTCATTTGTGTGCTGCAAAAGTGTGGTTTTTCACTGTATGTGATATCACTTTCCCTGTTGAGTCATTAGTCACCTGCACATTGCTTAAATAGGCTTTACTTAAAATACAAACCCAACCCAAGGAAGCTGTATTTTAAACACTGATATCATATAATTAAACCAATGATATTGTTTACAGTTTCCTGACCTACACAACACTCAAGATTCATGACTTTCTGTCTAAGAGGTCTACTGATCTCAAGGTAGGGGTTAGATTATTTTTCTGAATGTGAAATCCTGCATGGTACGGAAAGCATATAAAATGGTTTTTTGAAAGAGATACAAATATTGTAAGTGTTTGAAACATAGCATGCTCAAGAAATGGAAGAAGATGAGCTTGCAAACAATTAAAAAAGTCCTTTGGAAACAAAAACTGTCTAACAAGTTGGTATTTCCTATTTTGCAAAGGTAGCAACAATATACTGTATTCTAAATGGTTTTAAAAAAAGGAATGATTACATCTATGTGCTACAAGGTTTGGTTTCTTCTCTACACGTGAAACAACTTTCCCTGTTGACTCGTTTGTCTCATCCACAGTACTTCGCATTCATTAGTTAAAAACCAAATTCTAGGAGATTGTATTTTTAAAAGTGACAGGTTTTCTGTGAGTCAAACCAAAGACTGTGTTTACAGTTTTCTGACATATACAATATTCAGGATACATCGCCTTCTGGCTACGATATCTACTGACTTAAATTCAGAAGTTAAATTCATTTTTTCTGAAAATGAATTCCTGCATGATACAAAGAGTGAATAAAATGGCTTTTTGAAAGAGATACAAAGGTTGTAAGTGTTTGTATTATGGCATGCTGAAGAAATGGGAAAAGAACTTCCAAACAATTCAAAAAGTTCCTTTGGAAACAAAGAGTGTCTAACACGTTGGCATTTCCTATTTTGCACAGGCAGCAACAATACACAGTATTCTAGATCATGACAACTTGAGGAAATAGTCTCATCTGTGTGCTACAAAAGTACGACGTTTCTCTGTATGTGATATCACTTTCTCTGTTGATTCAATAGTCACCTGCACATTGCTCAATAGTCTTTACTTAAAATACAAACTCTAGGAGACTGTATTTTTTAAATTGACATCATATACTCAAACCAAAGACACTGTTTATAGTTTCCTAACCTGCACAACACTCAAGATTCATCGCCTTCTTTCTAAGAGGTCTGCTGATCTCAAGGTAGGGGTCAGATTCTTTTTCTGAATGTGAAATCCCGCATTGTACGAAAAGTGTATAAAATGGTTTTTGAAAATGATACGAAGATTGTAAGTGTTTGAAGCATGCTATGGTCAAGAAATGGAAGAAGACCAGCTTTCAAACAATAGAAAAAGGTCCTTTGGAAACAAAAACTGTCTATCACATTGTTATTTCCTATTTTGCAAAGGTAGCAACAATATACAGTAGTCTAGATCATGACATCTTAAGGAAATGTTCTCATTTGTGTGCTGCAAAAGTGTGTTTTTTCACTGTATGTGATATCACTTTCCCTGTTGATTCATTAGTCACCTGCACATTGCATAATAGTCTTTACTTAAAATACAAACCCAAGGAGACTGTATTTTAAAAACTGACATCATACACTTAAAAACTTTAAAAAAAAAATTTTTTTTTCTCTATACATTTAAAAACTTTCCCTGTTGACTCGTTTGTCTCGTTCAAATACTTAGCATTCATTATTTAAAAAGCAAATTCTAAGAGATTGTATTTTTAAAACTGACATCATATAATCAAACCAAAGACATTGTTTACAGTTTCCTAACCTACACAACACTCGAGACTCATTGCCTTCTCTCTAAGAAGTCTACTGATCTCAAGGTAGGGGTTAGATTATTTTCTAAATGTGAAATCCCTTATGGTACAAAAAGCATATAAAATAGCTCTTTGAAAGAGATAGGAAGATTGTAAGTGTTTGATTCATGTCATGCTCATGAAATGGAAGAAGACCAGCTTTCAAACAATTCAAAAAGTCCTTTTTAAACAAAAACTGTCTAACACGTTGGTATTTCCTATTGTGCAAAGGTAGCAACAAAATACAGCATTCTAGATCATGCCACCTGAAGGAAACATTCTCATCTATGTGCTGCTAAGTGTTTTTCCTCTCTATGTGATATTGATTTCCCTGTTGATTCATCAGTTGCCTGCACATTAGTTAATAGTCTTTACTTGAAACACAAACTCTAGGAAACTGTATTTGAAAAACCGACATCATGTAATTGAACAAAAGACATTGTTTAGAGTTTCCTGACCTACACAACAGTCAAGAATCATCACCTGCTTTCTAAGTAGTCTGCTGATCTCAAGGTATGGATTAGATTCTTTTTCTGAACATGAAATCCCTCATGGTATGAAAAAGCATAGAAAATAACTTTTTGAAAGACATATGAAGAATTGTAAGTATTTGAATCATGGCATGCTGAAGAAATGGGAAAAGAGCTGCCAAACAATTAAAAAAGGCCTTTGGAAACAAAAACTGTCTAACACGTTGGTAGATCCTATGTTGCAAAGGTAGCAACAATATACTGTATTCTAAAGCAACAATATACTGTATTCTAAAGCAACCAAGCAACCACCACCCGTCTGTCTGTCGTGCTGTGGTGGTTTGAATTGCTGTGATTCTGAGGGCTATCCCACCGGTATTAAAAGTAACCAGCAGGGTCACCCATGGTGGACAGGTTTCAGATGAGCTTCCAAACAAAGACAGACTAGGAAGAAAGAGTGACAAACTACTTCTAAACCTCTAGTCACTGAAAACTCTATGAATAGCAGAGAAACACTGTCAGATACAGGACCAGAGGGTGGGAAGGCACACAGAATGCGACTGGGGAAAAAAATGCCTCCTCAAAGTAGAGTTGACCAAGATGACCACGATGATGTGAATAGAATTACGCTTGGGGGAGAAATGCTCACAGAACCTTCATTTGCTAATGGACCACAAATCAAACTGAAGAGAAACAGCTGTAAACATCCATTGAAAATCGGAACATGGAATGTACGAAGTATGAATCTAGGAAACTTGGAAGTTGTCAAAAATGAAATGGAATGCATCAACATTGATATCTTAGGCATTAGTGAGCTGAAATGGACTGGTATTGGCCATTTTGAATCTGACAAC
>NW_006409112.1:359524-363995 GCF_000296735.1 Chrysochloris asiatica
ACCAATAGATCTGTTTTGGAAGAAGTGTAACCAGAGTGCTCCTTGGAGACCAAGATGGCTAGGCTTCGTCTCTCATACTTTGGACACATTATCCGGAGAGAACAGTTGCTGGAGAAGGATGTCATGCTGGGTAAGGTGGAGGGTCAGAGAAAAAGAGGAAGACCCCCAACAAGATGGATCAGCCAGGTGACATCATAGATAGCGTCAAGTGTTGCGGCGGTAGTGAGGTTGGCCCAGGTCTGACGTTTCGTTCTGCTGTGCATTGGGTCGCTATGAGTCCGTTCAGACTTGATGGCACCTGACAACAACACAAAGGGTTTCAACGTATGGAATGGTTACATCAGTGTGCTATGTTTGGATTCTTCTCTCTACGTGAAATAGCTTTTCTTGTTGACTCGTTTGAATCGTTCACAGTATTTAATATTCATTACTTAAAAACCAAATTCTAAGAGATTGTATTTTTAAAGGTGACATCATATAATCAAACCAAAGTTATTGTTTACAGTTTCCTAACCTACACAACACTTGAGATTCATCACCTTCTTTCTAAGAGGTCTGCTGATCTCAAGGTAGGGGTTAGATTCTTTTTCTGAACGTGACAACTTAAGGAAAAGTACTCATCTGTATGCTACAAAAGTGTGATTTTTCTCTGTATGTGATATCACTTTCCCTGTTGATTCAATAGTCACCAGCACATTGTTCATTAGTCTCTACTTAAAATACAAACTCTAGGAGACTGTATTTTTTAAACTGACATCATATAATCAAACCAAAGACATTGTTTACAATTTCCTAACCTACACAACACTCAAGATTCATCACCTTCTTTATAATGAGTATACTGATCTCAAGGTAGGGGTTAGAGTCTTTTTCTGAATGTGAAATCCCGCATGGTAGGAAAAGCATATAAACTGGCTTTTTGAAAGAGATACGAAGATTGTAAGTGTTTGAAACATGGTATGTTGAAATGGGAAAAGAGCTTCCAAACAATTCAAAATGCCTTTGGAAACAAAAATTGTCAAACATATTGGAAGTTCCTATTTTGCAAAGTCAGCAACAATATACAGTATTCTAAATGGTTTCAACGTAAGGAACGGTTACAACTGTATGCTACAAGGTTTGGTTTCTTCTCTATACGTAGAATAACTTTCCTTGTTGACTTGTTTGCCTCATTCACAGTACTTAGCATTCATTACCTAAACACCAAATTCTACTGTATGTATAGGGTTTTCTAGGAGCGGTTGGTGAGCTTGAACCACCAACAGTGCATTTCAAATGACTTTGCATTCTAGCGCAATAAACCACAGATACAAAGCAGGACTCCGAATATATATATCGAGAGAGAGAGAGCTCTGGTAGCTAAGGTATTACGGATCGGGCTGAGAACCTCAGGGTCAGTGTTTCGAAACTACCAGCTCTTCCATGGCAGAAAGATGAGTCTTTCTGCTCCCGTGAATTTTTACAGCCTCGGAAACCCTGTCTAAGATCTCTATGTGTCAGAAGCAACTCCATGACACATAACAACATATATATATATTCGGAGTCCTGGTGTGGTACTGTGGGTTAATTTGCCAGACCACAAAACTGTTTGAACTGCAAACTTGGTGGTTCAAGCTCACCAGCTGCTCTTCGGAAACCCTCTACAGGTTCTTACATAAGGAGCTCTGGTGGCGTAGAGGTTACAAATTGGACTTCAAACCTCAGTGACGGTGAGCAGTTTGAAACTACCAGCTGTTGCATGCAAGATATATATATATATGGAGCTGGAGCTCTGGTAGCATAGTGGTTATGAATCGGGCTGCTAACCGCAAGGTCAGCAGTTCAAAACTGCTGTTCCGCGGGAGAAAGATGAGGCTTTCTGCTCCTGTAAAGATTTACAGCCTGGGAAACCCTGTACAGGGTCACTATGAGTCAGAACCGACTCCATGGCACATAACAACAACAACAACAATATATATATATATATATATACAGAGAGACAGAGGGAGGGAGAGAGGGAGAGAGAAATAGAAAGTTTCGGAGTCCTGGTGTGGTGCTATGGGTAAATGCACCAGACTCCACCGTTGTAACTTCCAGGTTAGCGGTTCAAGGTCACCAGTTGCTCCTCGGAATTCCTGTTGTTATTGTTGTGTTCCTTGGAGTCGAGTACGACCCATAGCGGTCCCTGTACAGAGTTTCTGAGGCTGTAAATCTTTATGGGAGCAGAAAGCCTCATCTCTCTCCCACGGAGTGGCTGGTGGATTCGAACTACTGAGGTTAAGGTTCGCAGTCCGATTTGTAATCACTATGCTACCAGAGCTCCTTTGGTACACACACACACACAAACACACACACACATATGTTGATATGCGGCGTGAAATCTGTTCTAATAGAGCTCCTGTACAGGGTTTCCAAGTCTTTAAAAATTCACGGAGTAGAAAGCCTCATCTTTGTCCCATGGAAGAGCTGGCAGTTTTGAACTGCTGACCATTAAGGTTCACAGCCAGATTCTTAGCCACTACACTACCAGGGTTCCTTATAAATCCACTACCCTACCAGAGCTCCTATGTACCTACTGTACATATAGGGTTTTCTAGGAGTGGTTGGTGAACTTGAACTGCCAACCGGGCAGTTCAAAAGGCGTTGCAGTCTAGTGCAATAAACCACAGATACACAGCAGGACTCAGAATATCTATATCTATCTATCTATCTATCTATCTATCTATCTATCTATCTATCATCTATCTATCTATCTATCTATCTATCTATCTATCTATCTGTCTCTGGTAGCGTAGGTATTATGAATTGGGCTGCGAACCTCAGGATCAACATTTTGAAACTACCAGCTCTTCCGTGGCAGAAAGATGAGGCTTTATGCTCCTGTGAATTTTTACAGCCTAAGAAACCCTGTATAGGATCTCTATGTGTCGGAATGGACTCCATGACACATAACAACATATACGAATATATATTTGGAGGCCTGGTGTGATGCTGTGGGTTAATTCTGCAGACTGCAAAGCTGTTTGACCTGCAAAGTCTGTGATTCAAGCTCTCCAACTGCTCTTCGGAAACCCTATACAGGGTCTTACATAAGGAGCTCTGGTGGCTTAGAGGGCTTCAAACCTCTCTGAGGGTTAACAGTTCAAAACTACCAGCTGTTCCATGCGAGAAAAATGAGGCTTTCTGCTTCCGTAGAGATTTACACCCTCAGAAACCCTGTGCAGGGTGTTTATGCGTCAAAACCGACTCCGTGGCTTATATATATATGTACATATATGTAAAGAGAGAGCCGTTTTAACTGCAAGGTTGGCGGTTCAAGCTCAACAGTTGTTCTTCGGAAACCCTGTTGTTATTGTTGTGTGCCGTGGAGTAGAGGCATGTACCAGCAATAGTGGCCCCGTACAGAGTTCCCAAGGCTGTAAATCTTTATGGTAGCAGAAAGCCTGAGGAATGGCTGGCGGATTAGAAATGCTGACCTTAAGGTTCACAGCCCCATTCATAACCACTACACTACCAGTTGTTGTTGTTGTTAAGTGCCGTCGAGTCGGTTCCGACCCATAGTGACCCTGTACAGGGTTTCCAAGGGTGTAAATCCTTATGGGAGTAGAAAGCCTCATCTTTCTCCCATGGAGCAGCTGGTAGTTTCGAACCACTGACCTTAAGGTTCGCAGCCCAATTCGTAACCACTACGCACCAGAGCTCCTTATAAATCCACTACCCTACCAGAGGTCCTTATGTACCTACTGTATATATAGGGTTTTCTACGAGCAGTTGATGAACTTGAACCACCAACCGTGCATTTCAAAAGGCTTTGTAGTCTAGCGAAATAAACCACAGCTACATAGCAGGACTCAGAATATATATCTATACAGAGAAAGCTCTTGTAGTGTAGGGATTACGAATCGGGCTGCGATCCTCACGGTCAGTGTTTCGAAACTACCATCTTTTCCATGGCAGAAAGATGAGTCTTTCTGCTCCCATAAATTTTTACAGCCTCGGAAACCCTGTATAGGATCTCTATGTGTCGGAACCGACTCCATGACATAACAACATATACATATTTATATTCGGAGTCCTGGTGTGGTACTGTGGGTTAATTCGCCAGACTACAAAACTGTTTGAACTGCAAACTTGGTGGTTCAAGCTCACCAGCTGCTCTTCAGAAACCCTATACAGGTTCTTACATAAGGAGCTTTGATGGCATAGAAGTTATGAATCGGGCTTCAAATCTCACTGAGTGTCAGTAGTTCAAAACTACCAGCTGTTTCATGAGATAAAGATGAGACTTTCTGCTTCTGTAGAGATTTATACCCTCAGAAACCCTATACAGGGTCTCTATGCGTCAGAACTGACTCCGTGGCATACATACATACGCACATATTGTTGTTGTTGTTGTTAAGTGCCGTCGAGTCGGTTCCGACCCATAGCAACCCTGTACAGGGTTTCTGAGAGTGTAAATCTTTATGGGAGTAGAAAGCCTCATCTTTCTCCC
>NW_006409112.1:382685-385135 GCF_000296735.1 Chrysochloris asiatica
GAGGAGCGGTTGGTGGGTGTGGACCACTGACCCTGTAATTCAGGTGACCTTGTAGTGGCACCCCAGCCCTCAGGGCCACGTCGGGGCTCCTGCTGAACCTTCTAAGATAAAAGATAATAATAAAAATAAAGGGGAGACCCAAATGGGGTTCCCCAGTGGGTGCTCGAGGCAGGAGGTGGGCTGCCTGCCCCCGCGCTCCGTGGTTCAGTTGAGTATGAGGTGAGCTGTCTGCTGGCGCACGCCCGGCAGGGTTGAGGGACGCTGCTCCGTTCAGCGGGAGGTGGGTTGCTCGCTTTCGCGCGTCTGGCAGGCCCGCGGTATGTGGCTCGGGCAGGAGGGGAGCTGCTCACCTGTGTGCACGCGTGCCCAGCGGGCCCCGGGAACACACCGGTCAACTAGGCAGGGCAGAAGTGGCTCAGGCAGGCACAGTCCGCGCCTGATGACGCCAGACAGTCGCTGCTTCTCTTTTTCTGCAGGCTTTTTTTGTTTTTCCTTTTCCACTCCTAAACTGACTTCCCTCTGTCCACTGTATGCGCAGAAATCCCACCTTGGGGTAGGTGTCACCAGTGGCTCTCCCTGTTTGAGTCTCCCAGCCACTGAAGGCTCCGCACGAGCTGGTTCCTGTCCCGCCCCCTCAAGCCCAATGGAGCTGGGGCTGCTGTGGCGCACTTTTAACAAGCCTGTAATTCCTTGCACAGTGATTTCTCAAAGAAGCAGGTCTAAGGCTCTGGCGCACTAAGATTCACATGGGCTGTGAGACTGTGAATTCCTACCTGGGAGGTTTAACTCGCGAGTTGTCCCCCCGTGATCCCAGAGCCCCCACTCACCCGCACCGCCTGGCCACCCTCCGGAAGTCTTCCCTTTCTTGTCTTCTTAATGGCCTTTTGCTTTCTTCTTATATGATGCTCTTGATATCATCCCACAACTCTTCTGGTCTTTGGTATCTAATGCATTGAATCTGTTCTTCAGATGATCTCTAAATTCAGGTGGGATATGTTCAAAATCATATTTTGACTCTTGTGGACTTGTTTTAATTTTCTTCAGCTTCATCCTAAATTTGCATCTGAGCAATTGATGGTTTGTTCCAGTCTGCCCCTGGCCTTGTTTTAGCTGATGACATTGAGCTTTTTCACCTTCTCTTTCCACAGATGTAGTCAATTGGATTTCTATGTATTCCATCTGGTGAGTTCCATGTGTATAGTCAGATCCTTCCTCTTTATTTCCAACCATTATATTCCAATGTCACTAAATATCAATACATCTTGATTGCATGTTGATCAATTTTAGATTGAAGAAGTTGGTAGAATTCTTCAATGTCATCATCATTGGCTTTAGTGTTAAGTAGCCATGGTACCTTAGTAGGTTACATGTTGGACAGCTAACCTCAAGGTCAGAAATTCAAATTTACCAACTAATCCACAGTTCAGGTCTGTAAAACATTACAGCCTTGGAAATCCTATACAAGGTCACGATGAGTCTGAACCAACTCCTTGGCACACAACCACCAGCAGCAGCCACTACATACCGCACTGGGCAAATCTGCTGCAAAAGAGCTCTTTAAAGAAAGTGTAAAGATGTCACTTTGAGGACCAAGGTGCACCTGAACGAAGCCATGGTATTTTCAATCTCCTCGTGACCATGCAATAGCTGGACAATGAATAAAGAAGATCAAAGAAGAATTGATGCATTTGAATTATGGTGTTGATGAAGAATATTGAATATGCCATGGACTGCCAGAAGAATGAACAAATTTGTCTTGGAAGAAGCACAGCCAGAATGTTCCTTAGAAGTGAGGATGGCAAGACTTCATCTCATATATTTTGGTACATATTATCAGGAGGGACCAGTCCCTGGAGAAGACATCATGATTGGTAAAGTACAGGGTCAGAGAAAAAATGAAGACCCTCTTGGATTGATATGTGGCTGCAGCAATAGGCTCAAACATAGTAAATGTGAGGATGACCAAGCAGTGTTTCATTAGGTTGTAGTTAGGGTCACTATGAATCAGAACTGACTTGACAGCACCTAACAACAATAACAAAGCCATGCACAGTCTTATGACTATCACAAAATGATTGGGTTGGACTATGCAAATAAGCTGCTTATGACCTATAAAGGGGATTGGACAAACTTGCTAATAATGTAAATAAGGTACATGGAACACTTGGGGTGGACCTATGCAAATACAATATATATAACCCTTGTAGGGGATTGGTCAGTTTTTCCATTCCCCTAGACTTAAACAGAGCCAATCACTACTACCAAGAAGAAGAACCAACTCTAATACATGGCATAAATACACTGTCAAAGCAATTAAAAACATACAACCAGAAGAAGACAAAATTGATAACTGGGACCTCCTAACACTTAGACACTTACGTGCATCAAAAGATTTCACCAAAAGAGTAAAAAGTGATCCCACAGACTGGGAAAAATTTTTGCAATGATAT
>NW_006409112.1:385727-388066 GCF_000296735.1 Chrysochloris asiatica
CAATGCAATGTTGAAGCATTTTAGAAACACCTCATAACATGGATGAACATGGAGGATATTATACAGAGTGAAATTAGTCAATCACAAAAGGACAAATAATATATGAGATGACTATTGGAAAAACTGAAGAAAAAGTTTTCATGCTAAAAGAAACATTCTTTGATGGTTGCCAGGTGTAGGAAGGAATGAAGAGTAATTCACTGGCTAGAGGGTAGATGCATGATAGTTTGGGTTATGGGGAGGGCAACATACAAGAAGAGGGAGGCTGGCAGAAGAATGATGAAGACACACGTAGACACAGGTCTGCAAGGTCTGCAAGGAACAACAAACAGTGTTCTGTGGGTAGATACATGGACATATATATAGGCTGAATAGGTGTGGGAGTATACCCATGAATATATAAGGGTTTAAAAGAATATATTTGTACATGGGTATTTACCTTTGCTGAAAACACACCTATGAATGTGGTGGAGCAAATGGGACAAAATGATAAAAACAAAACAAAACAACAACAACAAAAAACACTTCTTAGATAGTATCAAACATCTTAAGAGAGACTTCCTGTGCCTTGGGGCTCAGGACCTAGTCTCACGGGACACCATGGTTAATTGATATAACATAGTCCACAAAGACAATGTTCTACAGTCTGCTTTGGTGAGTAGTGACTAGGTTCATGAGCAGCCACTGATAATGCAGCTATTTGTCTCTCCATGTGCGGAAGAAAGCAGTGCGACAAGAATCGAAGATGCTTGGAATCAACTAGTCCAGTGGACCCATGGAGCAGGTGAACATCAGTCACCACAACACTGAGACCAGAAAAAGTAGATGGTACGTGGCAACCATTACCAACTGCTCTGAAAGGGATCACATTAGAAGGTCTAGGATAGAGTGGGAGAAAATGTGGAACAAAACTCAAAATTACAAAAAAGGACCAGTTTTACTGGTCAGAAGGAGACTGGAGGAATCTGGGCCTATGACCCTTGATTGCCCTTCATGTCTGGAATGGAACTCACCCTTGTGAGTTTTTGCAATTTTCAGCCAATCAGTAAGTAGGTATATAGGGGGACAACAACACTATTAAGGCATGACATGCTCACTATGGAATTATCAGTCATTTAAGATCATCTACCTAAGGACAAAGTTGAGAAGGGATGGGAAGGAGGGTGGAATGAAAATAGGAGCCACAGGGAGGAAGCAGGATAACTGCTGTTGCATGGAGGGGATTGTAGTCATTGAGATGAAACAAAGTGTGTGATATGTTGAATGTAAAGCTTATGATTTTCTCTGTAAATCTTCACTCAATTCATAATAAAAAGATAAGATAGCCAAAAGTAGAACACATCCTTTAGACATAGAACACTAACGATCTCTTAGACCCACGAGCAGAGAGAGTTGTAACAATGGAAAAGGTGCGAGATGTTAAGGGACTGTGGTAAGCCCAGCAGAGAAACAGCAACAGCAGAACAAAGAGACTGGCACTAGATAGCAAGGTGGGCTTCTAAGCCCACTGGGCAAGGTGGCTACAGCGGGCATACTGACCCACAGAGCTCCTTCTGGCAGGAGGCTTTCTGGAAGAGTGGGGGTACTCCTAAGCACTTATCAACAGAGCTAAAGAACTTTGTAATGCTTGCCAGAGCAGGGCCAGAGACCAAGCTGAGGAATCAAGGGGCAAAGAACAGAGAGAGAAGCCAGAGAAGAGGCTGTCCTGACCAAAGAACTGTATCCTGAATTACTCCTGTTTGGTTACAATCTGAATTGTAACCTGCTACTTGCTAATAAACCCCATAACTGTGACTATGATCTGAGAGTTATGTGTGGCCATTCCAATAAATTATCAAGTCCACCAGAGAAGTAGAGAATGTCATTAAAGGACTGGCTGGAGTCAGGGTAGGTAAAAGTTTAGCAGGTGAGGTATGTTTGACCTTGAAGAAGTTGTATTCTTTATGGTGATTCCCTCTCCCCTTTGTGAAGTTAAGAGTAGGTCTGTGACAATTAAGGTTTTGTGCCAACTTGACTGGGTCAGGATTTTCAGTTCTTTGACAGTTGAGATGTAGTTATTACTGAGATCTATATAATGTAATCACCTCTCTGTTGCAAAAGAAGTTTCCTCAGGGTTGTAGCCTGCTTCCAATGTATTGGACACTAGGGAAAAACTTGCTTGCTTTCTGCTGGGTCTGGATCCTGCATCTGGTTCATCTTCTGGACCTGAGTTAATGGACTGCTCTACTGCCTTCCAATCCTGGGTGCTGTCAGCAGCCTGCCATATTCCTGCCTGATCTGCCTGCCTGCCACCTGACCTGCCAATCTTGGCTTGTCTGACCCACGGACTTGGAACTTGC
>NW_006409112.1:390994-392640 GCF_000296735.1 Chrysochloris asiatica
GATGCAGAAAAGGCATTTGACAAAATCCAACATCTATTCCTGATAAAAACACTCAACAAAATAGGAATTGAAGGGAAATTCCTCAACATAATTAAGAGTTGTTGTTGTTGTTAAGAGCCGTGGAGTTGGTTCCGACTCATAGCGACCCTATACAGGGTTTCTGAGGCTGTAAATCTTTAAGGGAGCAGAAAGCCTCATCCTTCTCCTGTGGAACAGCTTTAGCTTCTAACTTCTGACCTTGCAGTTCACAGCCCGATTCATAACCACTACGCTGCTAGAGCTCCTTTAATTAAGTGTATATATACAAAACCAACAGCCTACACTATTCTCAATGGAGAGACACTGAAAGCCTTCCCTCTGCGAACAGGAACCAGGCAAGGATGTCCTTTGTTATCACTCCTATTCAATATTGTGCTGGAAGTCTTAGCAAGAGCTATATGGCAAAACAGGAAATTAAAGGCATCCAAATTGTCAAAGAGGAAGTGAAAATCTCCCTATTTGCAGACTATAGGACCCTATTTATAGAAAACCCCAAAGACTCCGTAAAAAAGCTCCTGGACCTCATTGGAAGATTCAGCAAAGTGGCAGGATATAAGATCAACATACAAAATTTAGCTGTATTCCTCTATACCAAAAATGACAGCATTGAAAAGGACATTAGGAAAGCAATACCATTTACAACAGCCATCCAAAGAATTAAATATCTAGGAATAAATGTAGCCAGAGAAACAAAGGACTTATACAAAGAAAACTACAAAACACTACTAAAAGAAACCAAAGAAACCTACAAAAATGGAAGTATGTACCATGCTCTGGATAGGAAAACTTAACATTGTGAAAATGTCAATACTGCCCAAAGCAATTTACACATATAATGCAATCCCAATCAAGATTCCAATGACATTCTTTAAAGAGATGGGAAAAACAATTAGAAACTTTATTTGGAAAGGAAAGAGAACCAGGATAAGCAAAGCACTGCTTAAGAAGAAGAATAAGGTTGGAGACCTGTCATTTCCTGACTTTAAAATATACTATATGGCTACAGTGGTCAAAACAGCTTGATACTGGTAAAATGAAACATATATAGATCAATGGAACAGAATTGATAATCCAGAAATTAACCCATCTACATATGTTGTTGTTGTGAAGTGCTGTCGAGTTGGTTCCGACCCGTAGCGACCCTGTATAGGGTTTCCGAGGAGCAGCTGGTGAGCTTGAATTTCCGACCTTGCAGTTCAAATGGCTTTGCAGTCTGGTGCATTAACTCACAGCACCATAGAGCCAACTGATTTTTGACAAAACACCTAAATATATCGCATGGGGAGATGACAGTTTCTTCAACAGATGGTGCTGGCAGAACTGGAAAATGATATGTAAAAGACTGAAACAAGACCTTCACCTCACACCTTATACAAAAATCAACTCAACATGGGTTAAAGACTTAAATGTAAATCCCAGAATCATGAAGGCCATCAATGAAAAAATCAGGACAAATGTGAGGGCACTAATTCAGGGAATACACAGACTACAAAACATTTTGAAAACCACACAAACAAAAGTAGGCAAAATAGATGAGTGGGACATGCTAAAAATTAAAAACTTATGTGCATCAAAAGATTTCACCAGAAGAGTAAAAAGGGAACCCA
>NW_006409112.1:392740-393205 GCF_000296735.1 Chrysochloris asiatica
ACAGATAAACACTAAACATGTCCAAGAAGCAAAAGTAAATGATTATATCAGCACATGTCCAAAAACAAGATAAAATGTCTGAGACAAATGACCTAGAAGTAAACCTGGACTCCATTCTGGAAGGAGGACAGGCCTTGGAAATGCCTGAGAAAGAATTCAGAAAATGATTATAAAATGTTTCAAAAAACTTACAATACCTATCAATAATTACACTGAATGTAAATGAATTAAATGCACCTGTTAAGAAACAGAGTGTGGCAGAATGGATGAGAAAACAAGATCCTTTAATGTGCTGTCTGCAAGACAAGATCTTTCAATATGCTGTCTGCAAGAGACACATCTCACACACAGAGACAAAAACAGATTAAAAGTCAAAGGATGGAAAAACATACCAAGCTAATTGCAATATAAAGCAAACAGGAGTGGTGGTACTAATCTCTGATAAAATAAACTTTAAGGCAAAAA
>NW_006409112.1:397144-404278 GCF_000296735.1 Chrysochloris asiatica
TATTATGCTACCTTGAAAAATAACAATGAAGCTGCATGCCACCACCTAACATGGATGAACCTTAAAGACATTATGTTGAGTGAAATTAGTCAGTCACAAAAGCAGAAATACTGCATAGGACCACTACTGTAAAAGACTAAGAAATAGAACCCATACTAATCCACCAAAGTGGAGTCTTTGCTGGTTTCTGGAATTTATGGTTGTGGTGAGGGGAGGGAGGGGAAGGTGGAGCACAGGGAAGGGAATAGACACAGGATAGCTTGAGTGCTGGGGAGGGGAGCAATATACAAGAAGGGAGAGGGGAATGGAAGAACAAAGCTGATGGGAGAACAATTAGGCGGGTCTGCATGGGCTAAGCGGGACAGAGGTAAATAATGATGTATGCACAACCTTGGAACAACAGGGCTCTGGGATACATAGATTGAGACATGGTCGGAATGGGGAGGGGGATAATGTTAAGGTGTTTGGCTGTCTTTTGAATCGTGGTTTTCCTTGAATTATATTATAAAATAGACACTGGAGGGGGAGAGAAAGGAATAGCCAGAAACATCACCATAGAAAACTTGTAAGTCTGTCTTCTGCCTATGACTGATTGGAATACCTAAAATGGGGTTATCATGTGCCTAGTGAAGGAGGCTTCCTGCAGAGCCTTTGCATTACATAAGACTATAGGTGAAAGGCTGAACCACATCCAGATCTTCAGAGATGGGAAATTTCCACTTGAAAGGACGAGCAGACCAGCCTGGAGCGGCTAGAACAGAAGATACTTCTTAAAAGAAAGACCTACAGGAAAAATACAAAAGAATACAGGCAGACCGACTGTTACTACAAGAACAAGCAAGTTGCTTGCTCAGAAGACATCAAGGCAAGTGGTCTGGTCCCCTCAGTGCAAACCCTCTTCCAAGACTAAGACTCAATGGGAATACATGCTCTGATTGGTGACCACGCTAGTCACCGATAAGGGGAAGTTAGGGAAAAACAGCAATGAAGTGGCGAGATAAGCCCTACAATGTTCAATAGACTCCTGTGTACCTAGATGTAGACCTGGTCGCCCAGCAGTGTGGCAAGACCTGGGGACTCTTGGGCCCAGAATCAGTGACACAGTCACAGAGGACTAGAGTGGAGAGTGAAGCATCCAGCTGGTAAGAAGAGAGTGGTTAGGCGCAAGAGCACCCACACTTGCAGATAATACCCACTTGACCTGGCTTCAATGACTGGCTGACCAGAGCTCAACCAGAAGAAGAAAGAAGAGGAAAAAAAGCATAATCTGATACAATTTGATGAACTTGACCTACACCTATGGATGCAGTAGCTCAAAAGAGGAGACAAATCCTTACTGCAAGATTCATTCCCACCCCCTTCACACACAGAGTAGACAGCGATGGGCAACTTGGACATTGACTACCCAAAGTGGGGTGGGGCGGATCGACAAAGGCAAGAAGTGACTGGCTTACAAGCATTCAAGAGGGAACCTAGATCTAGAGGGCTTGGAGGAAGGTAGAATCTCCAGTGAGTAGTATCCAATCTGTCTAGGCAAGGCTGGTGAAATGAAATGCAGATAGGTATCTTGTGATACAATAGTGAATAATTGTTATCAGGACTGATTGTGAGGGTGGGAAATGTAAAGTTAGATGTTATATAGCAAGGAGGGGAGTGATTACCTTTTCAGTCTAGGATCGGAGGGCCCTGGGACCATCAGTGGAGAAGAGCGGAGAGCAGGGCCCTACCCAGAGAAGCAGTGATGCCAGAGATGGAGGCAGAGATGATGACCTGGAGAGATGGAGCATCTGGGGACTTGAGATCCAGAGAGAGAGAGGGGCTGTGTGCTGATGAACGGAGGGGTGAGGGCAGGCTTGCAGGGTATACCCTTTGGTTGGTTGATGATGCATGGAAGGGATTGTAACCCTCCATGGTTACAATGGCAATGAAACGATATATGATAGAATGAATGTAAAAACGAATGTTCTCCCATGTAAACCATCACATAATTCACAGTAAAACATTTATTTTTTAAAAAAGAAATTATTCCAAGTATTATTGCATTAGTTAAATCTTATGCAAAAGACTTCTTTACAGTTTTCAAGAACAAAGATATCCATTTGAGGACTAAACAGAAGCCATGGTATTTTCAATTGCCTCATCTGCATGTGAAAGTTGGATAGAGAATAAGGAAGATCCTAGAAGATTTGATGCATTTGAATTATGATGTTGGAGGAGAATATCGTAAGTACCATGGACTGCCAGAAGAACAAACAATCTGTCTTGGAAGAAGTACAGCCAGAAGGCTCCTTATAAGCCAGGATGGCGAGACTTCATCTCTCATACTTTGGACATATTATCAAGAGTGACCAACCTTAGTAAAGGACATCATGCTTGGTAAAGTGGAGGGAGACCCCCAATGAGATAGATGGCTACAGTGGCAGCAGCAATGGGCTCAAACATTACAACAATTGTGAGGATGGTACAGAACAAGCAGTATTTCATTCTGTTGTGTACAGGATCTCTATGAATTGGAACTGACTGGATGGCACCTAACAACAACACAAAGGATGACTGTATCAGGGCAGTCATGACCAGATTACGTTGCAAATTACCCAAAACATGATGACATCCTCAATTTTCCAGGAATGCTCTGCACTAGTGGTTAGTCTCCATTTCTCCTGAGGCCTCTGTCCTAGATTTTGTCCTCCAGTGTGCTTTAGCCATTGCCAAGGCCTATCACGTAGCTGTCGTCCCAACTTCCTCTCATCGTCTATCTATCAGTGATGATGGGAGGAAATGGGAGAGGAATTCCTGAATCCCACTGTAGAGTGATTCTCTAGGACTGGGAAATTGTAAATTCTTAAGGGAGCAGACAGCCTCATTTTTCTCCCTTAAATGGTTGGTACGTTTGATCTGTGGACCTGTATCAGCAACCTACAGTACAGGGCAAACCCAGGAGAGGCAGTTTGCCCTCATAAAGAATGTCGTTGAAATTCCCAGACAAGCTCCAGGAGAGGCAGTAAGTAGGGAACTTGTCTGGGTATATATTTAATGATTTACCAAAAATATCTATAGGATTTGATGGGTTCTATTGACCTCTGTACTGTGTGGATAGGCATGCTGGTAGTAATATTAGGTCAGCTTTGGACTGCTAACTGCAAGGTCAGCAGTTGAAATCCATCAGTTGCTCCAAGGGAGAAAGATGAGATTCTTTGCTCCAGACACCGTGGAAAACACTATACCAGTTCCCTATGAGTTGGAACTGGCTTCGTGGCTGGCACATGGCAACAACACTGTGTGCATGCTGGTTTATTTTACCTCATCCGGAATGATTGTTTTGTCTTTGCCCTGTATAAGGCTTAATAAAAGGGTGTGGCACTGTGGGTTAATCCAACATACTGGTATGCCATTTGAACTGCAAAGTCAGAGATTCAAACTCACCAGTCGCTCCTCGGAAACCCTATACAGGGTCATTATGGGTAGGAACCGACTCAACAGCAGTTAAAAGCAACAACATAGACTATTTTTGATCCAGCACAACATCTCGTTTAAATCTAGTTTAGCACCAAAGGAATACTTTGTGTCTATGTCTTCACCTCTAATCTTGCTCTGGAATGTGAGGGAGGGGAGCGACTGGGGAACCACAGGATAAACCCTGGACTGCAAACCCAAACACAGGCCAACTGCTCCTCGGGAGAAAGATGAGGCTTTCTTCCCTACAAAGATTCACAGCTTTGGCAACTGTATACAGGGTCGTAACGAATAGGAACCAACCGGAAGACACTTAACTTTGTTCAAACCTCAATCATGAATTCTCTGAAATGCACGGACTCATTCACCCTAAAACATAGGTGGGGCGATTTTCACTTCTGGAGAGAGAATCACAGAAGGGACAGGCAGTATGCGCAGACCCCTAGCAGTGGCATTAGAATAGAAGCACAGCTACTCTGCTTCCAGGAGTCTGATGGAGCCTAGAACCCCCGCTGACGTCTGTAGAGGCACCCAGTAGGATCTTAGTACTGACATGTAGGGGTACGTACTCCCTTTCAGGCTCATACTCAGGCCCCCATTTGACCACTGCTTGGCTGGGTAAGGTACCCAAACACAGGAGCCATATCAGCAGCTCGCCAAGGTTGTTACTATTCTGAGTCCATTTGAAAGAGAAATGTCACACTCTAAAATGGAAAACAAAAGAGCCTCCAGGGGACCACAGGGCGCTCTGCGGGCATTACGTGTAGTCATCATGTGTGTTTTTCCTTCCAGTTTCTGGGGTAAGGCTCCTAGCGCCAGGCTGTGCTGAAGAGCTCAGGGAGGCAAGACAACAGCTCCAAGCGAGGCCAGGTGAGGTTAGGAACCCAGAAGCCAGGAGCTGACGCATAACCTGTGGGACCCAGAGTCTCCAGATCAGCTTTTTCTCAGGAAGCCCTGAACTGCCGGCACTTGAGTGGCTAACTCCGCCCTGCCACTCTACCGAGCGTCACGATTGGCTCTGCCGACTGGAGGCGGGACCAGAGGACAGAGCCTACGTGATGGCGTCAGATGCCCCTGGCGCTGCTGCCTGTTGTCAGTGTCCGTGAAAGAGCCACTTGGAGTTAGAAGCTGAAGGGCTGCAGTGGTCTGGAGTATTCCTTGGCTCCCTCACCGCTCCCTTTGGTGAGTCAGGGCTCAGGGGACTAGGAGGGCAGCTGAGGGGCGGCACGGCTGAGACGCTAGTAAACGTTGGGCCACCAGCCCCCTTTGTGATCCTAAACCTGCTTTCTTAGTCGAGCCTGTTCGACTTAGAGTCCCCAAGCCAAACCCTGTGTCTGTTTTGGGCCCCGTCCGCCCCACTCCGACCACAGCCTACCCTGCCACTGCAGGACCGTGCCCTCCCATCTTCTCCCATCCTGATCTGACCCCAGCCCTTCCCCCATCCCTCTTGTCTAAAAGCAGCCTCACCCTTCACCCGGCTGCCATCCTGGTCTCAATCACACGTTTTACAGTCACATCTCATCCTCACCCATCCTAGTGCACTACGCAAACCAACTCCTGTTGACTATTCTGATTTCTCCTTTTCTGGTTAGCCTACTTACCCCCTCCCCTACATGCCTGCTCTGCTCCCTGAGGTCTTCTCACCTGTGTCTTACTCTCATTTAAGAACCATGAGCAAAGTAGGTGGCCTATTGAACTCACTCCATTGTTCTTGATAATTCTGATCTCAGTCCTATCCCAGGTTTTCTATGTATCTTCTTCTTACAGACATGGTTCTTAGTTCCCTAGCCCACCATATTCAACTTTCACTTTATAACTCCATTGCCAACCATCCTGAAGACACCATACTCCCTAAGTCTTTGCTAAACTGCCTCAAACTCTTACTGCCCAAGTTCCTTTTCACCCTCACTCAATCTTCTCAAATAAAACAAGTTTTTGTGTCCTTTCATTTCTGCTATCCCCACTCCACTCTTCTCATTCTTCTCTTGACACCAGTGCCCATTCAACCTCGTCCCCTGCCATCCTCACCAGCTGCCCCTTGGCTGCCAAATCCAGGTACCTGCTCAGAACCAGACAGAGACTGAGCAGCCTGGTTGGGTGTGTGCAGGGCTTCAGGTGGTAAATCAGTGTCAACGAGTAGACCCCTGTGGGGTCCAAGTTTTTCCCAGTTCTTGAGTCCCTATACCTATTCCCAGGGATGTGTTTCTAGCATTCAGAGTGTTCTGGCTGCTGGAATAGTAGGTATCGTCATCCAAGTACTTGGGAGCTGAGGGACAATCACTCATTCAACTCATTAGGCGTATGATAGCAGAGCCCTCACTTCCTCTTGGCAGGTGTGCTGGCTTTGAGAACCTCAGAGTCCTACTGTATACAGTTGGCCATGGCCACAGAACCCAGTGTTTCTTTTTACCAGGGCTGATCGAAAGTCAGTCCCAACACTGAGCACAGGGGACATGTTGGGTGGCAGTGGCAGTGTTACATTTTGCGAAGATTTTAAGTGAGTGGGTTCTGAAGTGGCTACAGAGCTTTTTGAATCCCCTCCTTTCTTTTTTTTTTTGCAGGTCTAGATTGCTTCATTTTGACCGTTTTAGCTTACTTATGAACACAGGAGCCTAGTTATCTTGAAGTAGTTGAGGCAGAGACATTCCTGAAGCACCCAGGCCCCATGCTAATCTCCTTGGACGTTTTGGTGCACATCCTATCCAAATTTGGTGGCCTGGTTTACAAGGGATGGCCATCGTCATCCAAAAATTTGAAAAGGCCCCAAAGAAAACCCATGACCTCTGTTTTGCCCTTTTGCCATTGTAGTCTTAGTTCCTTAAATATTGAAAGTGACTCTACTTTAGGAAGCCTCCATTAAAGTACAATAAGTCTGAACAGTTTTCAGTCTTGTCCACAATTTGGTTTAATTGAAAAACTGAATGTAATGCCCCTACTACTTATAAGTTGTATATCCTAACTTCCCACAATCAATGAAATGGAACTAGTATTGTCCTATACCTTATTTTTATTTCATTCATTAATTCTGTCATCAAGTATTTTTTGAGTACTATTATGGAGTCCTGATGTGGTGATGTAGGGTATGCACTCGACCATAGGGTTAGTTTGAATTGCAAGGTTGGTGGTTCAAACTCACCAGCCACTCCTTGGAAACCCTATATAGGGTTGCTATGAGTCAGAACTGACTCAATGACACTTCACGATAACAACAACATAGAGTCCTGATGTGGTGCTGTAGGATTACAAGGTCAACGGTTCAAACCTACCAGCTGCTCCTCAGAAACCCTGTACAGCGTTGTTATGAGTTGGAATCAACTTGATGGTACTTAACAACAACTGTGTGTCAGACATTGTTCTAGGCACAGCAGATGCAATGATGAATGAGTCAGGCAAAGTTCCTGTTTTCATTTACCGGTAGTCCAGACTTACGACCGGGTTCCGTTCTGAGAATTCTGTTGTAAGTTGCATCTGGCATAAATCAGATACCTCATTTTGCCATTGTTGATTTCATTATGATTGGTTTTATTATCAGTATCTTTAGAAATCTGATATTTATTTGTCTTTGGGGGCTGGCATGAGAATGATCAACAAATGATGTGCTGCAACATGGTATGTAGTGCATAATGTTGTTGTTGTCAGGTGCCATCGAGTCGGAACCGACTCATAGCGACTCCATGCACA
>NW_006409112.1:404871-407707 GCF_000296735.1 Chrysochloris asiatica
TAATACTCATAATAAAATGTACAAAAGCCAAACTAATGGATGGGCTTACTGCAGTTCATTGTAACTTGAGTACACTGTAAGTCTGGGACTATATGTATTATTCAGCATTTGGTCCTACCTAGAATCCTGAGGAATATGGGTCAGAACTATGGGGGAGATGGGACTATTGGATGGAAGATATGAGGAGAGAAAGAAATATATGCAAGGTTCATCAACTTCACAGTTCTTCCATGACCCACTAACCCTTGGTCTGAGAATCACAAGCTTCTAGAAATTTTCTCCCTTCAGCTGGCATTTAAATGCCCAGAGTCTACCTTCATCCCCACCCCTCACAGGACAGTTGTTCAGAAATCCAACTTGGATTTCTTCAAGTGGAAGGAAACTGCTGTTTACTTATGCAACGCTCACATGTCTGACAGATCAGCTGCCTGTCTGAATCAGAAGATAACTTGGTCATTTGTCAGGGACCTGCCTCGACAGGGAAATTTGGTTCACGAAGTAGGGAGATCTGGCAGCGAAAGAGATAGAGAAAGAATATACACAAAGACGCGATGAGAGAGACAAAGAGACACCTCGAGACCAGAGTGGATGCAAAACTGGCAGGCAGATCCTGGATTGCAGGCATCATGGCCCTGCAGGCAGTAATGCACGCAGGATTCAATCTGCATCCATCTTTTATTTCAGGGAGGGATTTTACACAAAGGAAGAAGGGAATCATTAAGACAGGGTACAGAAATGAAATGTGATTAATCGTTCAAAACAGGACACAATGATTTACAGGAACAAATTCTAAAATACACATCACAAATTTTCTTAATTAACATCCTTAATTTTCCAAAAATTCAAGCAAATTGTTATAAATTACTTTTGAGGCTCAAATCCTAAGGCAGCGACTCGAGGTTTCTCAAGGCTAATTAACATACCTATAGCACTTAATCTCTAATGGGTAAAGGTGAAAAGGATTTAAAATGTCTGCAGAGAGTCAAGCTGTTTCAGCTACCTGGCTTAGGCTTTCAGGAGGACGGAGAACGTCTGGGTTAATGGTTTACACCTGGGGATGATTTGAGGAGGTTGTCACTATTATTCCTTGAACAATACTCTGGAATTCACCAATCTACTTTGAATGAATTCCTTGGGCGGATTGTCTCCAGAGCCTCTTTGCGGAATCCCAGCAAACCTGCCTTTGGAACTTTTATGGCCTTGGCTTTACAAGAGGTTTTTGTTTTAATATTTGTCCATGGGTATCCAGGGGTCATGTATTAAGTTAATATCAAACATAACTGAATAATTTGATAAAGAACAGTTTGGACACGCTTGCCAGGTGGCCAGAGTTTGTTCCACAGAGAGATTTGTTCCCAGGACTCTACGCACTGCCAACACAGTGGAGACATTAAGAGAGGCACATAAGAAACCATTTTCTCAGAAGCTACAATTACTGGAGTTAGAAGCATAGAATGAATAATAAGACCAAAGAAAATTATACAGAGTTAGCCCACCAGTGAGTTCACAAAAACCAATGAACCCGGGACGTCAGGAGGACACTTCCTTGGCCCTCAGGGTCCATGTGAACCCGGGACATCAGGAGGTCACTTCCTTGGCCCTCAGGGTCCCTGGCTAGCAATCCTGAGTGGGGTCTTCATGTTGGATTTTCGTCCATGACACAGGGCCTCAGCATCTCAGTGCTTGTGGTCCCCAACAGTCATTCTTTTCCATACTAACAATTTTGTCATTCTTTTCCAACTGAAAAAACATGACTCATCTATTGGTATAGCAGCTGGATGGCTTATACCAGGCTGATCTGAACAGCCAGTACAGGTCAGGCTGTTGCGAGTGACTGAGAGGTCTTAGGAGGCTGCTGCTCACTGGAGGATGGAATGCTTTGGAAGCTCATTTGAAAGTAGCGAAGCCAGGTTACCCATTTTTCTTTTAATGTAAGTCTTCATCTGAGGCATTCTTTCTCCTCTCTTCCTTAGACTCCAGTTGTTGTTTTTGTTGTTAAGTGTCGTAGAATTGGTTCTGACTTATAGTGACCCCTGTATAGGGTTTTCAAGGAGCAGCTGGTGAGTTTGAACTGCCAACTTTTTGGTCCAAACCAACCTTGAGATCCAATGCCTAGCCTACAGTACCATACCAGGACTCTTTGTTTCTAAAGGAAGTGAAATTGGACGTATATAGAAATCCAGGCAGTATAATGAAGAAAAACAACCAGGAAATTTATTCCTGTGTGCTGGAACGTTTAAGAAAGTCAGCTCTGAAACTTAGATCCTGTATGATGGACCATGGCTCAGGTGGGCAGGCTGTAGAGCTGACCGGCAACACTGTTTAGTTGCAGATTTAAGCCTCATTAGATTGTAGAGAAAATGGTCTTGTGCAGTATTTGTCCTTTTGTGATGGACTTGCTTCACTCAGTGGGTCCTCAAGGTTCATCCATGTTATGAGGTGTTTTGCAGAGTTGTTGTTATTCGTCAGAGTTGCATAGTATTCCATTGTGTATACATACCAAAATTTGTTTAGCTATTCTTCCATTTGTGGACACTTAGGCTGTCTCCATCTTTTTGCTGTTGTGAATAGTGCTGCAGTGAGCAATGGTGTGCATGTATCTATTAGTGTTCTGGCTCCTATTTCTTGTGGATCTATATCAAGTAGATGGCTCATAAGGTATTTCTATATCTGTTGCAGACCGTGTAAGACTAGTCAGAGGTTCGAGGCCCTCTAGGGCCGAGTGTAACAAATGAGGCCACTGGCAGTTAATGGCAAATTGCTTTCATATTAATATTCAGGTATATATATTAAATTAATACACTGGAGCCTTTGAAAATCCACAGATAAATGTGAT
>NW_006409112.1:408167-409801 GCF_000296735.1 Chrysochloris asiatica
GAGTAAAGATAGCAGTGCATTACGGGTTGGAAGGCATGCAGTAAAGATTGCAGGGCAGTGAGTTGCTGCCTGCAGAGGCCACGATGCCTGTAGTCCCAAGCCTGCCCTTCAGTGATGTATCCACCCTGGCTTTGGGGTGCCTCATTGTCTCCCTTCTTCTCTCTGTCTGTGTATTTTTTTGCTATCTCTATCGCCGTCAGGTATCCTCTCCTCGTGAACTGAACCCCAATGTCGAGGCGGGTCCCCGACATATATCCAACTTTCTGAGGAAGTGCCATACCATTTTCCAGAGTAATTGAACCATTTTAGTCCCACCAGCAGTGTGGGAGGGTCCCCGTCTGTCCATACCCTCTCCAGCATTTGTTGTGTTCTATTTTTTTTGAACTTGGCTGTTAATGCTGGTGTGAGATGATATCTCACTGTTGTTTTTATTTGCATCTCTCTAATGGCTAGTGGTGTGGTGCTGTAGGATCTGCACTGGACTGTAAACCACAAGGTTGACAGTTCAAACCTACCAACTGCTCCTCGGAAAACCTATATGGGGTCGCTATGAGTTGGAACCAACTTGTGGCACTTAACAACACAACAATGGCTAATGATCTTAAACATTTCTTCATATGTTTGTTGGCTGCCTGAATGTCTTCCTTGAGTTTGTTTGTGTTCTGCACCCATTTTTTAATTGGGATGTGATTGCAGAGAACATGGAACTTCTTCTGCTTATCCTATAAAAATCTGTACGTGATCTTTGCCTGTAACTATTTGTGCCACAGACCCGAGACACGTTGATCTGACTGAAAGGCCACAGGACTTGAAACAAGGAAACCATAGAATTCTGTCCCTTCCCTGAGACCCACTTCTGCAGTGCTTCAGTTTTCTTTTCTGGAAAATGGGAATAATCATCCTTCCCTTAACAGGATTGCTGTTAGAATTAAATGAAGCCACAGAATGAGACCAGAAAAACTTGGCTCCCCTCATTCTAGAGAGCGTATAAGGATAAATCAGTGCAGGATAATGTGCTGGACTGCATGGTTAGTTTGAACGGCAAGGTTGGCGGTTCAAACCCACCAGACACTCCTAGGAAAACCTATGCAGAGTTGCTATGAGTCAGAACCAATTCTATGGCATTTAACAACAACAACAAGGGGTAGAAGAAGTAGACTTAGCCTCTGTATGACATGACTTGAAGATTTTAAAAGGACGGCAATCTCTCCAGCCCAGGCTTTCACTATAATCTTTTTATTTTATTTTATTTTATTGTGAATGATATGATAATTTACATGGGAGAACATTAGTTTTACATTCATTCTATCATACATCGTATCATTGCCATGGTTACAAACCCCTCCATGCATCATCAACCGACCAAAGGGTATACCTTGCAAGCCTGCCCCCTACACTATCCACCACCCCCCCCCCACCCCAGTCTTCAACACACAGTCGCTCTCCCTCTCTGGATCTAAAGTCCCCAGCTGCTCTGTCGCTCCACGTCATTGTCTCTGCCTCCATCTTGGGCATCACTCTTCTCTGGGAAGGTTCCCGCTCTCGACTCTTCTCCGTTGATGGTCCTAGGGACCTTCTCTCCTAGACTGAAAAGTTATTCCCTCCCTTGCTATAAAATGTCTACCTTTACATTT
>NW_006409112.1:415081-416610 GCF_000296735.1 Chrysochloris asiatica
GATTTCCTTGGTCTTCCTATAGTTGATTTCTAATTTAATAGCATTGTGGTCTGAGAAGATGCTTTGTAGTATTTTGATATTTGTAAATTTATGTAGATTTGTTTTGTGGCCTAAAACATGGTCTATTCTGGAGAATGTTCCATGTGCACTGGACAAGAATGTGTATTGTGCAGTTGTTCGGTTGAATGCCCTGTATACATCTATGAGGTCCAGTTGGCTGATTGTGTTGTTTAGTTCTTCTGTGTCTTTGTCAAGTTTCTTCTTGATTGTTCTATCCATTTTTGAAAGTGGTGTATTAAAATCACCCACTATTATTGTAGCTTCATCTATTTCTTTCTTCAACTCTATTAGAGTTTGTTTTATATATCTTGGAGCTCTTTCATTGGGAACATAGATATTTATTATGGTTATTTCATCTTGTTCATTTGTCCCTTTAATCATGATATATTATGCTGTTTTTTGCCTTCAAGTTTATCTTATCAGAGATTGTTAATGCCACTCCTGTTTGCTTTTTGTTTCAATTATCTTGGTATATTTTTTTCCATCCTTTGACTTTTAATCTGTTTTTGTCTCTGTGTGTGAGATGTGTCTCTTGAAGACAGCATATTGAAGGATCTTGTTTTCTTATCCATTCTGCCACCCTCTGTCTCTTAACAGGTGCATTTAATCCATTTACATTCAGTGTAATTATCTATAGGTATTGATTAATTGCTGCCATTATATTTGTTTTTTTGTGGTGTTGCTGCTTCTTTGTTCTGTTTGTCTTCCTTTGTTGAGTTCATGATTTTTATATTATGTCTTGTGAGTTTCCTCATAGTTTTAATATTTTCATGTTCTTCTTGGATTTTCCTTCTATTGGTATGTTGTGAAGTGTTAATTTTCTTTGAGTTTGCCTCATAGTCCATTAACTTTTCTGTCCAGTTTGTGCAATCTGTGTTATCCTGTAATTGACCTGACCTTCTCTCTACCTGGATCTCTGTTCCTATGTGTTTACCTTATTTTACATTGTACTTGTTTTGATCATAGCCTGACTTCCCAGATCTCTGAGTTTGCTCTTATAGTTTTTCTGTTAACAACTCTTCTTTCTATTGACTTAATTCAGGGAGGTGCTGACATGTATGTCAATCTCTGGTTGTTGTTTGTTCTTGTTGGTTCTCAGTCCACAGAACTCCCTTTAGGATGTTTTGTAGTGCAGGGTTGGCTTTGGTAAAATCCCTTAGCTTCTGTTTTTCCTGGAATGTTTTGATTGCACCATCATATTTAATTGATAGTTTTTCTGGATAAAGGATTCTTGGATGGCAGTTTTTTTCTTTCAGGGTTTTATATATGTCTCCCCATTGCCTTCTTGCTCGCATGATTCCTGCTGAGAGATCCCAGCTTAATCTGACTTGCTTGCCTTTGTATGTGACTCTTCTGTTTTCTGTGGCTGCTTTCAAAGAAGTGTCTCCTTATCTTTGAGTTTGGAGAGTTTGACAATGCTGTGTCTTGGTGATTTTCTTTTGCGGTCTACCCTTCCTGGAGTTTGTTGA
>NW_006409112.1:418506-419691 GCF_000296735.1 Chrysochloris asiatica
GAAGTGAAACCAGCCCATTATGATGGTAGATTTTGGGGTCTGGACCACAGGATAACAGAGCACTGTTAAGAGATGCAAAGCCCCATTCCACCAGCGACTTTTTGTTTCCTGGGTGGCCAGATTCCTGCCTCTTAGCTGGGTTCTTGCTTCCCTGACGTGTGATGGAACAGATGTGGAGAGGCAGGGCAGCTTGGCTTTCTTCATTGAAAGGTATGGTCTGAATTATGGCTTGAGCCCCAGTCTTGTTCCTGTTTCTGTGGCTGGTTCTTCTGGATCCCTCTGAGGTGTGTCAGTCACTTGGTGACTTTCTGACCCCTTGTTTTAGGGGACAGTTACTTGACTGGCCCTGCCTGATTTCTTAGCTTCAATTTCATTTGGCTTAACACAGGATTACTTAACTGGAACACCCCCATCCTAAGAATACTCTGTTATTCCTTGTTTCCTTCTTTTGTTGTTGTTGTTGTTGTTGTTAAGAATATACAGGGCAAAAGATACACCAATTCAACAATTTCTACCTGTATAATTCAGTGGCAGTGATTATATTTTCCAAGTTGTACAATGCTTCTCACCCTCCTCTTCTGAATTGTACCTCTTCCATTGTACCTCCTCCATTCACATCAAGGAGCTCTGGTAGCGTAGTGGTTACAAATCAGGCTGCAAACTGCAAGGCCAGCAGTTCAAAACTACCAGCTGTTCCATGGAAGAAAGATGAGGCTTTCTGCACCCGTAAAGATTTACAGCCTCAGAAACCCTGTGCAGGGTCACTATGAGTCGGAACCAACTCCATGGCACATAACCACTACCGCCACCACTCACATCAGCTCACTGTCCCCTCAGGCTCCCGTCTGCAAGTTTGGGTGTTCTTGTGCATCACCCCTCACTGCATATCAGCTGGATGCTTCACTCTCAGCTCTAGCCCTCTGTGGCTGTGTCCTTGTCCATGGTCTCAAGTGTCCTCAGGTCTCACCGCACTTTGAACCAACCAGCCCTTCCTCTTCTGTCTCTCCTCTCCAGGTCATCGGGCTTCAATGGACTGGGCTTGAACTCAGCCCATTTCTTCATTGCTGCCTTTCCGCCTCTTCCACTCACCAGTAGAACAATGTGGTCGCCAGCAAGCTTATTGCCTGTTCTTGTCTGTTCTTGTTGGTTCCACAGAACTTCCTTTAGGATGTTTTTCATAGCAGG
>NW_006409112.1:421416-422800 GCF_000296735.1 Chrysochloris asiatica
TTCTAAATATTCCTTTATATGTGGTTCAGAGTTCTGGGACCATCCCCTGAGGCTGCTTGGTCCTATATTCTGTGTTGTTGCTGACGGAGCTCCTTACTGCACTTCCACCTGATCCACCATCTTGTTTGTTCTCTGACTTATTTATTTTTAAGGGAAAACAGTTCTCCTTTTATTATTTTCCCCTAATGGTTTTGATGTGGCACTGTAGGAAAAGCAGTGGACTGCTAACTACAAGGTCAGCAGTTCAGACCCACCAGCTGCTCCTCAGAAACCCTATTCAAGGTCACGATGAGTCCAATGGGTGGCACTTAACAACAACGATGGTTTTAAAGACCTCCCTAGACTCAGGTCCTTGCAGCACTCGACCTCGGGTGAGATATAGGCAGAGGGCATCACTCTGGGTGTCCACTCTGGGGCTTTGTCCTCTGGCAGGTAAGAGGAACAGTGAGTGGGTGGGGCCGCCCTCTCAGCTTCTGTAGCACCTCCTCCAAGCAACTCCTTGGGATAAACGGAAGTGGGCTTGAAGAAGACTGGAATATGGTATACACACAACCAAATCATACAGTCTTCTATTACATAGCACTTATTGTACATGTTATGTGGCTAATATTTACTGTATTTACATTGGACTTTCTTACCACATGGGTAGAATTGGTTTTAGACATTATAAATTTTAATATGAGAAAAATAGATATTTTACACACAATGCTGAGAAGCTAACATCAGAAAATAAAACTTGTGAGAGGTTTGAGGCCAGATGGGGGTTCAGTCTGAGGTCTTGTCATCACGTGCTTCACTTTCCTCACCAGCCTCAGTCTCTGCAGCAGAATCTGTGATCCCAACCTTCTCCGTTATGACTTCAGTGAAGAACCTGGGAGAAGAACAGTGACAGTGGCTCTTATTCTCAAAAGGAACAATTAAACTTTCATTACCTCCTCATTTTATTGTTATCATAATGTTTCCATTTTATTTATTTTGTTGTTACTGAGAGTATACATACCCAAACATACCACTGGACAATTCGGTGGCATTGATAACAGTCTCCAGGTTGAGTAAGCATTCTCAACCTCCTTTTCTGTGTTGCTCCACCCCCATCAACTGTCCTCTAAGCATCCTAGCTAGTCTTTTGAACTACTGTTGTCTGTTTGACCCCATGTAGGTAGATCTTGTTGTTGTTAAGTGCTGTTGAGTCGGTTTGAACCGCCAACCTTGCGGTTCAAACTGACTTTGCAGTTCAGCGCATTAACCCACAGTGCCACACCAGGACTCCAGGTAGATCTTAAGAGGGTATAGTACTTGAGGTAGACACTCTTTACAAGCTAATTGTTGGTTGCTGTGTTTTTTTTCATGTTTTATTCTGAATTATATGATATTTTACATGAGA
>NW_006409113.1:0-3158 GCF_000296735.1 Chrysochloris asiatica
TCTTCTGGTCTTTGGTCTTTAGCGTCCAATGCATCAAATCTGTTCTTCAGATGGTCTCTAAATTCAGGTGGGAGAAATTCAAGGTCATATTTTGGCTCTCGTAGACTTGTTTTCATTTTCTTCAGCTTCAGTTTGAATTTGCATATCAATAATTGATGGTCTGTTCCACAGTCTGCCCCTGACCTTGTTTTCACTGATGATATGGAGCTTTTCCATCTTCTCTTTCCACAGATGTAGTAAATACGGTTAATTTTATGATTTTGAGTTTTGCTCAACATTTTTTGTCCTACTCTTACCATGACCTTCTAATGGGATCCTTTTCAAAGCATTTGGTAGTGATAGCTAGGCACCATCTATTTCTTCTAGCCTCGTGGTCCATTAATCTATTAGACTGATTGTTTCTATGTGTCTTCTATTTTCATTAATATTCTTTCCTCCAGGCAGGAACCAATAGCTGCCTGCTACTCACGAAAGAAGCATACAGACCATTGTCTTTGAGGACTATGTTATGTCAATTGACCATGATGTTCCCTGAGACTATGGTTTACTCAAGGTTTTTAGTTTTGTCTAAGAAGCTTTCATAATTTTGCCCCCCACCCACATTTCACGAATGTATTTGCAGAAAAGGGAAACACACATGTATTAATAGCCTCTGTCAAAACTATGTATATATATTCGTGGATATACTCCCACCCATCCAGCTTGTGAGTTTATGCATTCACCTACCCATAGCTCACCATTATCGCAGGACTGTGTATACAACAGTATTTTCCTCCATTATCTTTAACTCTTGTACTCCTTCCTGTGTCCTCCCCTGCATCCATCATTTGTTTTTTTTGCCAAACAATCTTCCTCTTATTGTACATTTTAATGCCAATTGCTATGTATCTTTTTAGTTTTCTGCACAGGAGAAAAAAGTTTATTTAAAATATCTGAAAACCGTAGGGCTGTTTTTTGTTTTTTTCTTGGAAGAACCAAAACTTGGCTCTCACTAAGAAGTGATGTGAGTGGGATCACAGAGGACAGTCTTGAGTAGAGAGGAGAAAAAGGTGTAACACATGTCAAGGAATGTGAATACAGCTGCATTTGTGAAGAAACATGAGAAGCTTTTAAACTGTAATTTTAAAACTTTGTGTTTGTTGCTATCAATTAAAAATTACTAAGGTACAACTTTGTAGGCATCTGTAGCTCTGGTAGGAGGAAAGGTGTGGTAGGAGTAGGGACACTGGTAGACAGAAGGAAGGGCAACTCACAACCAATTACCAGGTCACCAAAAGAGGAAATTAAGGTTTTCCCTCTCCCACTTCTCCGTATCATTCACAAACGTAAGGAAATAAAATCTAAACCAAAACTTACTGGGGAAACCTCCCTACGGTGCAGCAAAATAGGCAGAAACGTGGACACTGAGAGGTAAACTCAGGGTGAATTCCTCCCTGAGAATGTGGAGAAGAGTTGGTGGGTCTGAACCAAGGACTCACTGTGTCTAGGTGGAGTTCAGGTGATTTATGTTTACTGTGTTTTTCAATGAAGGCGTAGAAAGTGTTGAATTTTTAACACACTTTTTGTGGCGCTGTAGGATAAGCAAGTACTACGCTGCAAGGTCGGGTTGAACCACAAGGTCATCGGTTCAAACTCACCAGCCACTCCTCAGAAAGCTTATACAAGGTTCTGAGTGGGAAAGGATTCCACAGCACTTAAAAGAAACAACATGGATACATGGTCACGCTGAGCTAGTGCCCGGGTCTGGAATCAGACACCAGTCTTCTCAGCCGCGCCCTCCTCCTCCCGCCCCCTGCAGACCATGAAACCCCGCAAAGTGAGCGAGCTGTGGGCCTTCGTGAAACTGTGTAAGCAGGACCCGAGCGTCCTGCACGCTGAGCAAATGTGCTTTCTGAGTGAGTGGGTGGAGAGCATGGGTGGTAAAATACTACCTGCTACTCAGAAAGCAAAATCAGAAGAGAATACCAAAGAAGAAAAAACAGATAATAAGATGCTAGAAGAAAGCATAAGGACAGATGAACCGTCAAGTGAAGAAAGTGACCTAGAAATTGACAATGAAGGTGTGATTGACCCAGACACAGATGCCCCTCAAGAAATGGGAGATGAAACTGTAGAGATAACTGAAGAGATGATGGATCAGGCAAATGACAAGAAAGTGGCTGCCATTGATGCACTCAATGATGGTGAACTACAGAAAGCCATTGACTTGTTCACGGATGCCATCAAATTGAATCCTCGATTGGCCATTCTGTATGTCAGGAGAGCAAGTGTCTTCATCAAATTACAGAAGCCAAATTCTGCCATCCGAGACTGTGACCGAGCCATTGAAATTAATCCTGATTCAGCCCAGCCCTACAAGTGGGGAGGCAAAGCACACAGACTTCTGGGCCATTGGGAAGAAGCAGCACATGACCTTGCTCTTGCTTGTAAACTGGACTATGATTAAGATGCTAGTGCAATGCTGAAAGAGGTTCAACCAAGGGCCCAGAAACTTGCAGAACATCAGAGAAAGTATGAGCGAAAACGTGAAGAGCGAGAGATCAAAGAAAAAATAGAAAGGGTTAAGAAGGCTCGGGAAGGACATGAAACAGCCCAGAGGGAGGAAGAAGCCAGACAACAATCTGGAGCTCAGCATGGCTCTTTTCCAGATGGCTTTCCCAGGGGAATGCCTGGTAATTTTCCTGGGGGCATGCCTGGGCTCAATGAGATTCTTAGAGAGCCAGAAGTTCTTGCAGCTATGCAGGATCCAGAAGTTATGGTGGCCTTCCAGGATGTGGCTAAAAACCTGGCAAATATGTCCAAGTATCAGAGTAACCCTAAGTATGGTCATGAATCTCATCAGTAAATTGTCAGCCAAATTTGGAGGTCAAGCCTAAATATCTTCTGACAAAGCCCTTGCTGAAGGAAAAGCAACCTAGATCATTCTGTGGATGTTGCAATAATACAAACCAGTGTACCTCCGACCTTCATCAAGAAAGCTGCGGTGCTCTGAGAGCACCCTTCCCTGCAGCCCCAATGCAGCTGAGATATTTTCACTCATTTGCCATTAGGGTATTCATTCAGATAATGTTTTCCTATTAGCAAGTTTACTGATGAAGATCAAAGAGCACAGCCTTCCGTATGGATTACAACTCAATGTAAAGAAAACAAAAATCCTC
>NW_006409113.1:3258-10308 GCF_000296735.1 Chrysochloris asiatica
CTGCCAGGGGTTCCCTGGGAACCGAGGGCTGGGGAGACGGTCTTTGGGTACCTCAAAGAGGGTCTCCGGTAAGGGGCAGACTTATCCACTGTGGAATCAGCCGGTGTTGGATGGTCAGTAGGTGCGGCAAGTAATCCTCACTAAGGTAGAGCCATAAGGGAAAGTTAGAGAAGAAAGAAAGTTGTGCGGGACAGAAAGGCTTAAGAGACATCCAGAAGCAGGGAAAGGAGAAGGGTGAGACTGGCCCCTTCTGCCCCTCTTGATAAAATGTCCAAAGTATGTGAGGTGAAGTCTCACCTTCCTCACATCTGAGGAGCATTCTGGCTGTACTTCTCCCAAGATAGATTTGTTAGCTATTCTGGCTAACATGCCTTGCTAACACCATAGTTTAAATGCATAAATTATTTTTTCCTTAATTTTATTGTGATTTTAGGTGAAATTTTATAGCGCACATTAGTTCCCCACTCAATCCATACACATTTAGTTTTGTGATACTAGTTGCAACTCCCTCAATGTAATAGCATTTTTCCCACTTCCTTCTTGGGTTCCCTGTTTCCATTCATCTTTCGGTCCTGCCCCTTCCTGCTTTATGAACTTTATTTTGGCCCAAATCCTGACCGTTTAATCTCCTGTGGTTGATTGTTCAGAGGAGTATATTCCTCAGGGATGTTTCAGTTTTAGGTCTGAAGGGTGTCTAAGGGCTATCTGTAGTCTTGGGGATTTCACCAGTCTCGATCTCACCAATAAGTCTGATTTATTTTTTATATATATATAATGATTTTGAGTTTTGTTCCACACTCTTCTCCCACTTTGTCCAGGACTGTCTATTGGGATGCCAAATCATAGCAGTCAGTAGTGACCCAGGTACCATCTAGTTCTGGTAGCACAGAAGTTCATATGGTCCATTAGTCCTTTGTACTGATTGTTTCCTTAAGTCTTTGATTTTCTTAACTCTTTGCTCCAGACTGGGGAAGACAAATCATTTTCTCTGAGGTGGCTACTAGCAAGTTTTAAAGACCCCAGTCAATATGCAACAAGGTAGTATGGAGAACATTTAGTTTGGGGATTATGTTAGTTGATATAGATGTACCTGACATTATGACTCTAATCCCTTATCCCAGTGACTCGTCCCTTGAAGGTGCTTGGTTATAGTTTAAAAGTTTTCATAAATTTACACTATGTATGCTCTATTGTATACATGGTTATATTTAAAGTTTTTATAATGTTGAATCATCCTTGCATCCCAGATATGAATTCCACTTGATCATGATCTTTTTGATGTGCTGCTGGATTCTGTTGGCTACAATTTTTTGAGAATGTTTACATCTGTGTTCATGAGGGATATTGGTCTATAATTTTCTTTTTTATTGATGTCCTTCCCTGGTTTTGGTATGAGGGTTATGCTTGCTTCATAAAATGTATTAGGAATTTTTCCATCTTCTGGAATAATTTGAGTAGAATTGGTGACAGCTCTGCCTTGAATGTTTGGTAGAACTCACCAGTGAAGCCATCTGAGCTTGGACTTTTTTTGGTTGGGAGTCTTTTGATGACCTGATCAATTTCTTCTTTTGTTATGGGTCAGTTCAGGTTTTCTACTTCACTGTGTGTAAGTTTACGTAGGTCATGTTTATCTCAAAATGTATCCATCCTTTCTAAGCTTTCAAATTTGTTGGAGTACAACTCTTCATAGAATTCTGTTATTATCCTTTTGATCCTTTGGTTCCATTGTGATATCGCCCATGTGGTTTCTAATGTGTGTTATTTGTGTCTTCTCCCTGTTTTCTTTTGTTAGGTTTGCCAATGGGCTGTGATTTTGTTAATTCTTTCAAAGAACCAGTTTCTTGTCCTGTTTATTGTTTCTATAGTTTTTCTGTTTTCAATCTCATTTATTTCTGCTCTAATCTTTATTATTTCTTTTCTTTTGGTGGCTGTAGGTTCCCTTTGTTGGTCTATTTCTAATTGTTGTAGATGCTGTGTTAATTTTGGTTCTTGCTTCTTTTTGGATGCATGCCTTTATTGAAATAAATTGTCCTCTCAGCACCGCTTTAATCGTGTCCCAAAGATTTTGGCGTTTTCATTCTAATTTGTTGCTAGGAACTTTGTGAATTCACATTTAATTTCTTCTACTACCCAGTCACTTTTCAGCAGGGTGTTATTCAGTTTCTATGTATTTGACTTGATTTCCTTGGTCTTCCTATGTGTTGATTTCTAATTTGATTGCATTGTGGTCTGGGAAGATTTTGTAGTATTTTGATATTTGTAAATTTATGGAAATTTGTTTTATGGCCTAAAACATGGTCTATTCTGGAGAATGTTCCATGTGCACTGGAAAAGAATGTGTACTGAATGATCTGTACACATCTATGAGGTCCAGTTGGCTGATTGTGTTGTTTAGTTCTCCTGTGTCTTTTTCAAGTTTCTTTCTGGTTGTTCTATCAATTTTTGAAAGCAGTGTACTAAAATCACCCACAATTATTGTAGATTCATCTATTTCTTTCTTAAAATCTATTAGAATTTGCTTTATATATTTTGGAGCTCTTTCATTGGGAGCATAGATACTTATGGTTATGTCATCTTGTTCAATTGTCCCTTTAATCATAACATAATGTCCATCTTTATCTATTATGCTGGGTTTTGCCTTAAAGTTTATTTTATCAGCGATTAGTACTGCCACTCCTGTTCATTTTTTATTGCAATTAGCTTGGTATATATATTTTTTCATCCTTTGACTTTTAATTTGTTTTTGCCTCTGTGTGTGAGATGTGTCTCTTGCAGACAGCATTTTGAATGATCTTGTTTTCTTATCCATTCTGCCACCCTCCATCTGTTAACTGGTGCATTGAATCTGTTTACATTCAGTATAATTATTAATGTTGTTGTTGTTAAGTGCCATCAAGTCTGTACCGAATCATAGTGACCCTGTGCATAGCAGAACAAAACACTGCCTGATCCTGAGCCAACCTGAATATTATTGCCACGCTTGAGTCTATCAATGCTGCCACTTGGCCAATCCATCTCGTTGGGGGTCTTCCTCTTTTTCTCTGATCCTCCACCTTACCAAATGTGATATCCTTCTCCAGTGACTGGTCCCTCTTGACGATATGTCCGAAATATGAGAGACGAAGTTTGGCTATCTTGGCCTCCAAGGAGTACTCTGGCTGTACTTCTTGCAAAATGGATTTATTGGTTCTTTTGGCAGCCCATGGCACTTTCAATATTCTCCTCCAACACCATAGCTCAAAAGCATCAATTGTTCTACAGTCTTCCTTATTCACTTTCCAGCTTTCTCATACATATGAGGTTATTGAAAATACTATGGCTTGGTTCAGGCGCACCTTAGTCCACAAACTGACATCTTTGCTCTTCAACACTTTAAAAAGGTCTTGTGCAGCTGATTTTCCTAATGCAATACGTCATTGGATTTCTTGACTTCTGCTTCCATGAGTGTTGATAGTGATCCAAGAAGAATGAAGTCCTTGACAACTTCAATCTTTTCTCCATTGATAAGAATGTTGTTTATTGGTTCAGTGGTGAGGATTTTTGTTTTCTTTCACAGTAAGTGAGTTCTTATTCTCAAGTCAGTTGGCCATTACTCACTTAATTTTATACTCAGTATGATGATCCAGTCAAAATGTAGTAAAGCCCTGCTTGAAAGTAATTTCTTCCCTGACTACAGGGAAGAAATTATTATCAACAAAAAGTATGAAGTTCCCTTTCATCCACAAATGATCTACTATAACAAATTTATTTCATAGAAATGATGGAAAGTAGTAACAAGAAAGCAATGCAAAAAAAAAAAAAAAAAAAAAAAAAAAAAAAAAAAGGACAAAGATAAGGGTACAGGCAGATACTTCACCAACCCTTAAACAGTCAATTACACAATTACATAATTTCAAGAGATGTAAAAAATTCTCATGGAAAGAAAAACAAATAAAAACAAATATGTTTTTAAGTGCCATGGAGTCAGTTCTGACACATAATTGACTCTGTATAGGATTTTCGAATAGCAGCTACTGCTGACATTGTATTCTCTTGGTCCAGCGCTTATCCTACAGCGCTACACCAGGACAGCTTCCCTTTAAGACCAGGGATAAGATGGTACTGTGATGGATCCTTAGGTCAGAACACACTGTAAGTGCTCAATAAACATTTGGAGATAGATTGGGTTTCCATTTTGAAAAGATGTGTCACTTTTCCCATGCAGAGTCCTATGGAAGACAAAAGAGCTCAATGCCTATGGAGGGATTCAGATTCTGTTTGCTGTAATATGGTGGTGATGGTGGTTGTATGTTGTAATGTAGTAAAGCTTTAATGTAGAAGGACTTTCACAAATATTGGGCCAAAGTGCAGAGCATCAGAAATGCAAAAATGATTTACTTTATATTTTGTCTCAGCGCATTGCCACTTTAGCACCTACAATTCCTGAGCGAACGCCACTCATAAAGGGAAACAGAAGAGGTCACTCTAAAGAACAGAAACGGCAGCCAATTTAGGGGGAGAAGTAAGCTAATAGTGAAAACCAGGGTTTCTTGGGTCCAAGACTAGTCTGTCTTGAGTTTGAAAAGTTAGGCTGAAATGTCTGTAGTCACTTTTCTCCTCCTTATTCCAATCCAAATTCCTCCAGAGGTGGAAAGTGGCGTTGTCACCTCACTGTGATAGAAGATGTCTCCAACAGCCACACCACAGAGAACACAGAAAGCACTGTTTAACCCTGTTTAGAAAAGGACCCCTCTTGGCTCACTACAGAAGGACACCACAGGCCTGCAGAGGGGGTGCCCAGTAAGCCCAGAGAAGAGTGGAGGGGAGCCTAAGCTTTGCATAGATATAGGGCCCCAGGGGCAGAGTACAGGTGAGGGCAGAGTGCAGGTGTGGGCACAGTGCAGCATGTGCTCGAGGCAAGGCAGAGCATGGCGCTTGAAGGTGCATGGTCAAAACTCAGCGTGGGCCAGGACAAAGTGCGACGTGAATCCGGACCGGCGGCGGGGGCAGATCGCAGCACTGGCATGGGCTGTTGGCGGCGCGTGCCGGAGACAGGGACATAGTGTGAAACAGGAGCTGGCAAAGCTTGTCTAGGGCTCAGGCAGAAAGAGGTGTGGGCTGAAGGTGAGGGTGTGGATATGGGCAAGTGGGGATATGGGCGCCAGTGTAGGAAGAGCTAGACACCAGCAGAGGGAGTTGCGAATGTGGGCGATGCGGGCTTATGCAGATGACGGCACAGGAGCATTAGAGCAAATCCTGGGCATAGTCAGAGAGCAGCGCTGGCATTTGGCGGCTCTGGCCAGTGGCGGGGCAGATTGTGGCAAAAGCAGGGACAGAGTCCAGCGAGGGCAGAGGGTGGAGTGGGGGCGGGTAATGTAAGGAACAGGTGCGGTGTAGCAACATGGGCGCTTAGCAACAAAGGCAGGCGGGGAGAGGAAAGGGGCAGAGGAACTAACTCAATGTGGAGTCTTGGGAAGAAGGCACCTGCCTGGCAGAGCATGGGGGTGGATAGGGGGCAGCTTGAACAAGGACCTTCAACATGTGCAGAGCACGACATGGATGCCTACAGAATGCAAGGAGGGAAGAATCACAGCACGTGCACAGACTGGGTCAGAGTGTGGCATGGGAGAGGCAGAGCCAGGTGTAGCGCAGGCAGGGTGCTGCGTGGGAGCAGGCTGGAAGCAACTGCAGAGAGCATCACAGGCAGAGGGTAGAGACCTGGGCAGAGCAGACTTCCATCCTCAGTGGCCTGGCCCTAGTGTTTAGTCCCACCTGTGTCCTCAGTCGCTGGCCCAGCAGCTGCAGAGAAGGGTATGGCTTTGGTGGACAGAAGTGTGGAGGAAGTACAAGTGTCTTTGCTGACCCCACTGAAGCTGGTCCACCTGTTGTGCATCTTCCTGGCATTGTGTCTGTGTCTGGGAGCCTTGCTGAGCTCAGCCTGAGTCACCTTCAACCACCAGTACTACATGTTTCTGTTTGAGTCATGCCGGAAGCCCAACAATCTATACATCTGTCACTTTGAGTTCACCTCAGTGGTGCTGAGGACCCATGGACCACCCAATGCCCTATTGTTTGGGACCACCACTACACCACTCCCTGCCACCTCAGTGCCCCTCCCCCCCACCTGTGTCCTTCCGATACCATGCTGACCCTCTCTGGAGCCTCCGGTTTCAGCTGCCTCTTTGATCTCATCTCTTTTCTCCTCCCCAATCCTGATTGCCAAACCTAAACCTACTTTCCATCCATACCCTTACCATTCGCCTCTTGCAATAATTCCCTCTCTAGAGTAACAGGTATGGTACTCTTGGTGTGGCACTGAAGAATAAGCACTGGACTGGGAACCACTTAACAACAACAACTTTTTGAGTAATTGTTGTCATTTACATAGAGGACCATGTTGTTGTTGTTGTTGTTTTCCAACTCTGCCTGGTAAATCTTTATTTCACTCAAGCTCTGGTAGCGTAGTGGTTATGAATTGGGCTGTGAACCGCAAAATCAGCAGTTCGAAACTACCAGAGGTTCCGTGGGAGAAAGATGAGGCGTTCTGCTCCAGTAAAGATTTAAAGCCTCGGAAACCCTGTGAAGGGTCGCTATGAGTCAGAACCAACTCCACGGCACTTAACAACAACAACAACAACAACAACATAGTGATCAATCTTCTACACTTAAAGATCTTCCTTGCCCGACCAATCCAAAAGAGCCAAACAAAATGATTAGTAATGAAAAAAGTAGGAATCAGCACATCCTTTTGCTTTGTGTACTTTAAGGTTTAAAAAGTGGTTTAAGTTTGTACTTGCTAATTGTTGTTGTTGTCAGGTGCCATCGAGTTGGAACCGACTTATAGTGACCCATGCACAGCAGAACCAAACAATGTCCGATCCTGGGCCAACCTCACTACCGCCGCCACATTTGACACCATCAATGATGCCACCTGGCTGATCCATCTCATTGGGGTCTTCCTCTTTTTCTCTGATCCTCCACCTTACCCAGCATGACATCCTTCTCCAGCGACTGTTCTCTCCGGACAATGTGTCCAAAGTATGAGAGACAAAGCCTAGCCATCTTGGCCTC
>NW_006409113.1:16612-31982 GCF_000296735.1 Chrysochloris asiatica
GAACAGTCGCTGGAGAAGGATGTCATACTGGGTAAGGCGGAGGGTCAGAGAAAAAGAGGAAGACCCCCAACAAGATGGATCAGCCAGGTGGCATCATTGATGGACTCAAGTGTGGCAGCCCAGGATCGGACATTGTTTCATTCTGCTGTGCATGGGGTTGCTATGAGTCGGTTCCGACTCGATGGCACCTGACAACAACAACAACAACAACTGGCAGTGACTGAGACTATGGTCCTTAGTCACTCTTCAGGTCTGGAACTTAACTCATCCACCTGGCTCAATTTTCAGCCAAATGATACTTCTATAAAGGAAATAAAGGAATAAAACACAATAACAATAACAAAAAAAGTACTTTTTATGAGACTAAAAAGTGTAAAAACTAGTAAATGCTCTTTAGAACACATAACCAACATCGTAAACCTATTTCTGAAAATCAATAATGAAATAGCATTCAGCTTCAAACCAGCTTATCTGACTCATCACATGAGTTATATCCTGTTAGTGCCAATTACCCTGGGTAAGGACAGTGACAAAATTAACTCTTTTAGCCAATTCCTGCCAACCATGAATGCTTAAATAAATGTAGCAAAGATGATAGCACTAATTATACTAACAAATCCTAGTGTGGTGCTGCAGGATAATGCACTGGACCCCAAGGTCTGTCTTATCTGCAAGGTCAAGGATTCAAATCCACCAGCGGTTCCAAGACGCCCAATACAACAGGGCAATAATTAGAGGCACACATGTGGGAGATTATTTTGATTGTTGTATATAAGTAAATTTATGCTAGTTTAATTGAATGTTTTTAAAAACATCTTCCTTGTTTGGAGAAATATCAGTTTTTAATCTCTGTTAACATAAAGAGATTAGAACCATTCTTAATCTTAAAAAATTGGGCGTTGAGAAAAAAGTGCATTGCAGATATTTCAAGTTATTTTTAAAGTCTCTATTTTCTAAATGATTTTTAAAGTATTAATTTCCCAAAGAGCGTTTTAAATAAGTGAAAATCAGAAAGTGAGCATTCTTTATTATTTGGGGAGAGAGGGTTGTAGCAGTAAGGAGCTAGTGTTAGGGTTATAGTTAGGACTAGGGTTAATATTAAGGGTAAGGGTTCAACTAAAACTAGGAGTAAGCATTGGTTTCATTTTAGGGATACATTTAGGGTTTGTTTTGTCTTGAAATCTACTCAATTGCACCTTCATTTGGTCATTCTATAACTATATCATTCCCTCTTTTTCCTTTGTTTTTGTTGTTGCAAACTGGTATCTCTGATTCCCTATTTTCAATCTTGTAGATTTGTTTTACTTTGAATATTCTATATCTAGATTGAGTTCTCAATGATAGTGGCATTCATATCTGTTAGTCTCACATTATTTTCTGTTCTCTGTCCAACGAACTCCTTTTATTAATTTTGTAAAGTTGGTGTGGTTTATGCAAATTATTTTAATTTCTGTTCACCTAAGTATGCCCCGATTTTGCCATTATATTTGATGCACAATTTTGCTGGGTATATGATTCTTGGTGGAGTCCTGGTGTGGTGCTGTATGATAAGCACACGACCACAACATCTGTTTGAACCACAAGTTGGCAGTTCAAACTCAAACAGCAGTTCCTTGGAAAACACTATATAGGTTCAGTATGGGTTGTAACCAATTTGATGGCCCTTAACAACAACAACAACAGCAACAAAATGATTCTTTTAGTAGATGATTTTTTTTCTTTCATAGGTTTACATATGTCACCCCATTGTCTTCTTGCCTGAATGGTTTCTGCTGAGAAATCAAAGCTTAGTGTTTTCAGTTCTCTTTTGTAGGTAGCTTTTATTTCTCCCGAGTTGCTGTCAGATTAGTTGATTACAGAAAAATGTATACAAGTAAATATTTAAAATGAATATTAGAACAACAAACCCCGAGCAGGTAACAAAAAGGAAACAACAAAAATTTTTGTTGTTCTTATTAAGTGACTTTGAATTTGTTCCAACTCATATGACTGTGTGTAATATTTCCCAGAAGCAGCTGATGGCTTTGAACTGCTGAACATGTGGTTCGAAGTCCAGTGCTGAAATTACAGCGCCACACCAGAAGTCCAAATGGTATAATAGAAAAGAATGTGATAAATATCAGCAAAGTGATAGAGAGAATCAGCAAACCCAAGAGGACCGGGCATATTGCAATAGGCAAATCTGCTGCAAAATGCATCTTTAAACTATTAAAAAACAAAGGTGTTACTTTGAGGATAAAGGTGCACCATGATGTTTTCATATGTATGCACAAACTGGACAATGAATAAGAAAAACCACAAAGTCTTGATGCATTTGGATTCTGGTGTTGGAGAAGAATGATGAATGTGCCATAGACTGCCGACAGATGAAACAAATCAGTCTTGGAAGAAGTACAGCCAGAATGCTCCTTAGAAGTAAGGATAGTGAGAATTTGTCTCACATACTTTGTACATGCTATCTGGAGGGATAGTTTGTGGAGCATGACATTCTTGGCAAAGTAGATGATCCACAAAAAGGAGGAAGACTATGAGATGGATTGCACACTGGCTGTAACAATGGGCCTTAACATAGTGTAGATAACTTAGGACCAGGCTGTGTTTCATTCTGTTGTGCATAGGGTTGCTATGACTCAAAACTGACTTCACAGCAACAAATAGCAACAATAAAAGATTAATATCACTTGCAAGTAAAGTTTTCCTGAAAATAATGTTTTAAATGGTTGCAATGGTACCTGGACAGGAAACAGCCAGAAATGCAGGTCAACTTCAGAAGAGCTTTTGGATCAATGAGAGGTACTGAAGCAGTGTCTACAGCATTGGGCTCAAACACAGGAACGACTGTGGGAACCAAGCAGTGTTTTGCTGTTGTACATGACATTGCTGTGTGTCAGCACTGACTCAAGGGCACCCAAGTTCTACCAAAATACGCACCATTCTAAGGGATTTGCATACACAAACTCAGCCTTCACAACAATCCAATGGTGCTAATGCTCTTTTCCTCTTATTTTACATTTGAGGGAACTGAGGCATAGAGAAGTTAAACAACCTGTCAGAAGTCACCCAATATTACAAGTGGCTAAACTGGAATTTGAACAAACCAGTCTGTGTTCTTAACCATGCTACCAAAATGTCTCTCTCAAACAGGAAAGTAGGAAGACATCCTCACTGAATTAACAGTTTTCGACACTCACAAATACATCTAAATAAGTAATATCTGAGATGAAGGAAGACAGAGGAGAAGTCTTCAAGATCGGGCAGAGATTAATACATGAAAGAAACCACGATTGAAGAACAATAAAGGTACAATAGCATTGTGTGTAACATAAACACAAGGACAATGATTTTTATTTTTAGGAAATGTTAAAATGTAGTCATGGGGATATTTGGAAGATAACTACTACTTGGTTAAACTTATATTTCACTAGTCAAAAGTAATCTGTTAGCTTTAGGAAAACTGAAGCTATCCATGTATGTTTTACCATGGCATGCAAAAATCTCTACATTATGTTTTTAACTCACAGAAGAAACAAAATGTTTTCAGTATTGTTTGCCACATGTGGACAAATTTAGGATTGACACTGGTGCAGATTTCCTCTGTTCAAATAGGGAGTGGACTGTGAGTGAAAGACAGTTTTCAAAGGAGAACAGTAAAAAGAAAAAAAAAGAAACAGAAGCAGGAAAACATGCTTTATTTTCCTAGGAAAGCTTCTTGCTGGGAGATAATTTCTTTCTACCCAGAGTTATGTATCTAGGATAAATAGACAAGTCTCCATATTATGAAATGGAAAACTAAAGTCTCTACAAAGGACAGGATTTGGGGATGCACTTGGGTTATACTCTGAGGGCCAGTGGGCTACCAATTCTCAGAATGTTTGGACACAGGGTCTCTATGGGTCAAAACTGACTCGATGGCATTTAACAAGAAACAACATAAGTTAACTTTCCTGTGTTTCTGGCTCATGTGCAATACTCTCTTCACTCCCTTTTTGGGGAGCTTATCTGGTCACATGACCTCAATACCATCACTAGACTGATGTCTCCCTGTCACATTTGTGTATTTCTAACTTAGACCTTCCCCTTACCCCTAGATTCATTCCCTGCTAACTGCAGGGGATCACATTTGATGTCTAATACGAAGCTCAGACATTGCAAGACACGCTTTCCCAACCTTCTAGCTCAGGTGCCCCTGCAAACAGCACCCCCAGATTGAACCCAAGTGCTCAAGTCCAAACCGTAGAACCTGGATTGTTTTTTCCATCCCATATCCTTTACCTCCAGCCAATGAGCACATCCTGTCCTTGCATCCAAATTCCATCTGGGATTTTTCTAAGTCTCTTTTCTTCCCTTAGCCACCACCGTACTTCCAGCAACCATTGTTCCTCATCTGAGCAGATGGGATGCCTCCTAACTAGTCCCCCTGCTCCTCTTTCCCCTTTCACTCCATATCCTTCAGATAAATCAGAGTCAAAGGGTTTATATTTGTTGAGATTTATGCTACTTTATATTTAAATCACAAGTTTGACTTTTACCGGTAACCTTATATTTTCCAGTCATTTTGTTGTCCACCCCCTACCCCCACCCACAGTAGTATTGGTAGAAATGGTAGAGTTGAAAGAAAGCATCTTAAGTTTTATAACCATTGGATGCATGCTTGTCTCTGGAGGCCATGGCAAAGCATTTGAGTGGAGGACCTCTTTATTTTTTGTCTATCCAAGGCAATTCCCTTTACTTTATCCAAGAGGAAACCCCATTGTGCATTCCAGGCCATGATTTCATCCTTTTCCCACCCACATGCTTCCAATGTCATGCAGGGAGCACCTCAAACACCCCACCACAACCGATGCATGCACAGTCACCCAGACATCACCTCACTTTATAAGGGAAAGATTAGTTTTGTGTTGTGTATGCTCGTCTATAATACCTTTTATTTCCTTCCACCTGTGGGAATCCTGGGCTGCATGCCATACAACCAGAGAGGGTGGGAAGACTCCTGGATAGCTGCGTGGGGATTTGTACAGATAAGAATGACCAAAAGACAGTGATTTCACTCTGGAATTTGTCACTTTATTGCAAGAAATGGGTGTGTTGAAAGAGAAAAGAATGAGCAGTGAACGTGTTGTAACTGCAGCATGTTTCAGTGGCTCTAGGGACCACGGAAGTCAGCCCGTGGCTACAGGGCAACTCTTCTGTTGCTGCCGTCTAAGTTGAACTTGAAGAAGTAGTCGGCCAGACGGGCTTTCTGGGACGCCATCTGGTGCAGGTTGATCACGTGGTCACCAAGTTTTGATGGTCCTCACTTGCACAAGCAGAAAGTAGGTCTCAACAAAGTCACTCAGCTGCATGTCCTCCTGGAGCTCGGTTGCCAGCCGGTTCAGATCTAGGATGCTCTGGTTGACGCTCTGCTCCAGGTGGAAGGTGCACTCCATGGCTTGGACCATGCTGCCCCAGTCGTCCACGTTGGGTCTCCTGACGTTGCGGAGCTGGACGCAGCCTCCTCGCTGGTTCTGCAATCGCAACATATAAGCCCCTGCCTGCTGCTGCTGGTGTTCGTCGCCAGAAGGCTGCGAAAACTAGGCGACGAAGTTCTTCAGGGATAGGCTGTTGCAGTCGAAGGCGAAAGGCAGGTACTGGTTGGAAGCGTGGTGCTTCAAGTACCTGTGCCGGTTGATGGTTGTCTCGCACTCTTGGTGGACGTTCGGACACACCTGATGGGGCCACAGGGTCGCGTTGACGCTGCGCGGGGGCCATGTGGCGACTGCGGCGACTGCGGCGACTGCGGGGGCGCAGGTGGAGCAAGGCAGGCGGCGGGCGACGCGCTCGGAGTAGGCCTCGGGACGACGCCAGGTTGAAACTCTGATTGAGATCCAAGACGCAAGAGCAGTATTGCGAACCTGGTGGCCCTGTCCTTTATAAGGAGGGGATTGAGACCCGGATGGTGAGTTCGTTATAAAGAAGGATTGGGAGCCGGATATCCTCTCTGGAACTGAAGGGAGATGGGGGAAGGAGGGGCTGCAAGGGGCAGCATGATTGACGCATGCGTTATTACAACTGATCCAGATTGAGGCTGGAATCCTGGATTGTTGCGTTCTTAGTGTGGTCGCTGATCATCTGAAAGAGCAACCATTCAAAATTAATCCTTTGTATGTTTCATACAACACCATATGTGCATATAGTTCTTAAAGAATTGTTTCAGTGCATGCATTTCTCCTTGAGACGTCAGTTAAGATGTTTGATATTGGATACGTTGCTTGCCTGGAGTTGATTCCAAGTCATTGTGATCCCATGTGTGCAGAGTAGAACTGCTCCGGGGAATTATCATGGCTATGAGTTTTCAAAAGCATATCCCATTTGTCTTCCAAGATGCATTGGAGTGAGTTCCTTTCCCCATTAGCCTAGTGCTTAACTGTTTGCACCACCCAGGGACTCCCTTTTTTAATACTAAGAGCTTTAATTGAATGGTGTCTTTTCTCCATGACTTCAACATCTATACGAAGGATCCTTCTTCAGCTAGCCTCCTCACTTAGTTCTCAGACCTGTCAACTCCGGGGATCTCCACTGTTCTCCTTACCTTCATGATCAAATTCACGTTCCTGTGACTACAAAGTGCTGGTGGTGGTTATGTGTTCTTGGAGTCTTTTCTGACTCTTAGAGACTCTGTACAGGGTTTCTGAGGCTGTAAATCTTTACGGGAGCAGAAAGCCTCGTCTTTCTCCAGTGGAACAGCTGGTAGTTTCAAACTGCTGACCTTGTGGTTCACAGCCCGATTCATATCCACTACGCTACCCACTCCTAAATCTCACCTGTCCAGCTCTCATGCTTCCTGAACTTGCTTTTCATTTTCTTGATTGTCTGTTGTGTCTTTATATTCCAACAGCATCCAAGAAATGATGTCTTTCTGTACTGTCTGGACCCCAAAATGAACAATTTTTTTCATGTTTTCATTGATACCTTACAAGTACTCACTATTCCAGTGAGGACTGTGTCTTATTGGGTAAAAACTGCCTTTTGTTTTCTTTGACAGAAACAGAAGTTTAAGGTGCATAAAAAGGCATACTTAATTGTAGCAAGGAAATTAGTGGGTGGTGCATCCTGATTTTAACCTTTTCAAGAGGTACCATATGATCAAGAACTCCTGGTATTGAAAGAAGGAGACCAAGCTGCACTGAAGTCATTGGAAGAAACAAGGTTCCAGAAACTGACTGAATACAAATGGAATTGTATCAAGACACTGATGCAGTGCTTAAGGAGCTCACTCCTGAATGCCAAGAAGTCAGGAAGACAATTACCTTAGAAAAGATTGGAAGAGATCTGTATTTGTGTCCACTCCAAACAGAGGTGACCAAAGGGAATGTGGAAATCAAAGAAAAGTATCACGAATATCACATGCAATAAAATTTTGCTGAAGATAGTTCAAAAACAGTTGCAGCAGTACATCGACAGGAAATTGCCAGACATTGGAACCAAATTCAGAAGAGCATATGGAATGAGGGATGTTACAGCTGACATCAGATGGGTTGAACATTTTTAACAGACCTTCCAGAATAAGATTGAGTAGGAAGAATGGCATGACACTCTATGTCTGAAAATCAACTAGTAAAAATCTTAAATATGCATCACAAAGTCCTGGTCAGCAGCTGATTACAGGGATGGCATTAGAAAGAGAATCATTTCATTCTGTTCTGCATATGGTCACCATGAGTCAGGGGCTGAATGGACCATCGCTGGAAATACAGAATAAGTGAGGGTGATTTCTTGTCCTCATGTCCCTTCTGGTTGAGACAGACGACATGTAAGTTAACAAGCAACAAAAATAAAGGGACTGATTCTATGACACTGAAATTGTGAGTGTTCACCAGTATCCGTGTTATTGTCACTTTTTATGGTGTACTGCTGGACTGTATATTCTAGCCATCCTGGCTTCTAGCTGTTTCCATGTGATTACTTATGGCCGAAAGAATACAGGTGGAATTGAAGTACACCACCTCCAGATATGTCTCCTCAAATAGCTTATGTATGCCCCCACACTCTCTTTCTTTATTCACTACTGGCCAGATGCAGAGGACCCAGATGAAGACTCTAATTCCCCAAAAGACGAAAGAAGCCTTGGTCCCTGAATGACTGTGAGGAACAGAGACTTCCAAATACTCATATGAACTAGAATTTGAACAGAGAATAATTACCTTTGTTATGCTAAACCATGCATATATTTATGATATTATAAAGTTAGCTTACACAGGTAATATGACTGGACATGGTTAAAGAAACAAAACCTTTTTCTTCTTTGTGGGAATTTGCTTAACCTTTTGTTAATATTCCAGCTGTGCTTCCCATGAAACTGGATTTAAGTGGAATATGAGCATCTTAACAAGGCTTACTTACTTACCATTAAAATTTATTCTTGGCTGAAACAGTACATTTGGGCCAGGAAGACTATGCATAGTATGACTCTTAATTGTGATGACTTTTGTACTGGGGCATGTCCATCGCTATGCGCATGCACGTATATATATAGTTCAGTTTGATGAACCTGTAGATTACACAATGGCGTAAATTTGACCAAATTTTTATTCCAGAAAAAATCTTTTAAGGAAAGGAGACGAGTGAGAAATCTATTACAGAAATGCAAAAAGACACAGTGATCACATAATTTGAAGAGAGAATCTGGGCTTCGCCTTACAAATATACATAGACTGTCTTCATTCTATTCTCAGTTGAATTACTGGAGGCAGTACATATAGATACAAAGGGCCAACTGTATACTTACACAAGGATGATGTAGACTTGCCCTTACAGATGGATTCCGTTGTCACTGGAATGAGAAGTGCACCACAGAGTTCAACTCTCAGAGAACTTTGTTATTTTGAAAATGTAAAGAAGTTGCTTGATTCTAGGTCGGAACTATACAAATCTTATATCTGACTGCAGAATTATTTTAAGACTGCTCTCATTTTGTGACTACGATCACTAGCTCATTCTTTTTTTAAGAGTAATTCTGCTTTTATTTATAGTTTTATTTATTTTTACAAACTATGGATGTAACTATGTGAGAGTCACAAAGTTACAAGAGTGTGAGAAGACTATATGTAAGCAGCCAGAATTTTCCTTGGAGACAGTACCTTCAAGCTGATGTCCACTCTAACCTTGCTTCTCCATTCTTGTGGCCTCATGAATTCAAAGTTGGGGGTGACCTCTCCTTTTACATCAGGATTTAGGGATCCTTCCTATCTTTCTCCAGCTACACAACTTACATAGAGTCACACATCTGAATTCTTCAACTCCAATTGTCATGGAACTTCTGTGCCATGCAACAGAATTAGTGTCAGTAGATGATAGCCCACGTCCTCCTGAGATCCTAGAATGGGGGTGACCATGGTAACATGTTTGTCCAGACTTGGCTTATGTTAAGAAGCGGAACTACTGACCTTTGATGTTTTAGTGCAGGACCTCAAAGCCGTCACTTCTAAGGGATCTTGAGTCAATTCTCCTGTATTGGCGACTCTCATTTTCTTCATAGTTCAATTAGGTTCATTTAATAAGGAGCTCTGGTAGCATAGTGGTTACGAATCGGGCTTCGAACCTTAAGGTCAGCGGTTCGAAACTACCAGCCGTTCCGCGGGAGAAAGATGAGGCTTTCTACTCCCGTAAAGATTTACACCCTCGGAAACCCTGTACAGGGTCGCTATAGGTCGGACCCGACTCGATGGCACTTAACAACAACAACAACAATATCTCTTATTTAGGTTTATTTCAATAGTTCTCTCTGCTAGACTAATAATATGTGTATCTTAGTTGTCACCACAAGATAACCTTTTTTTGTGGGTTTTTATTCAATGTTTGCTAACTGTTATTATCCTCTGCTCTACTTTTTCCATCTTTAGTTTAAATGCAGCTGCCCCATCCCTTATATGAAAATTTTAGGATACGTTGTATTGAGGTATTCAGAAATTTTCAGCTATTTTAAGAATACTATGTCTCGGTATGGCATTGTGCATTAAAGCACTGAACCTCAACATCAGTTTGGACCAAAAGGTCAGTGGTTCAAACTTACCCCATTCTTTAGAAACCCTATGCCAGGTCACCGTTAGTCAGAACCCAATATGAGGAGCACTCTAGAGGGACACTCTTTCTTCTGCTGGGAACCCAGGACTCTGCAATTGTTAACCATTTCTTTGATATGCATGTGAATGGGGTTAGAGAAGATTGGATTTGAGTGTTATTAAAAGGTTCATGCTGCTCCACTAAGGTAGACGTTGTCGCCCTGTCTTTTTCCATGGCTTGCTCACTCTGGCGGTGCCATGGCGGCCCTCAGCAAGTACCTGAGGATGAGAAACTCTTCTGTGGCTGGGGCCAGGCTGCTACTGCTCTGTATTCTCCTCAAGTAACATCATGCCCTTAGCCTGCAGGGTAAGAAAAGTAGAAAACCGCTATAACAGACCAATGAGAGGTGAAAAGAGAGTCTGTTTTTTTCAAGACTTATAAAGATTCTGGAAATCATGGTCCCTAGAACATTTTGTAAAGAGGCAGGATACTTGATATTTATTGCTGTAAAGCTGATTTCTCAAATATATTGGGATTTTTGGATGATTCAAAATGGGGCACTTATTGAAAGTGGTATCATTGGTTGTAGCAGGAAAGATTTTAGGAGATAATTATTCAACTTCATCGCTGCCATGCTTCTCATCGCTCTGTTAATAACTCCTTTTTTTAATGTTTTATTATGAATTATGAGATAGTTTACATGGGAGAACATTATTTTTACATTCATCCTATCGTATATAGTTTCATTGCCATGGTTACAATCCCCTCCATGCATCATCAACCAACCAAAGGTTGCCCCTGGTAATCAGCAAACAGTCTGTCTCCCTTTCTGGGTCTAGAATCCCCAGCGGCTCCATCGCTCCACATCATCGTCTCTGTCTCCATCTCTGACATCACTGTTTCTCTGGCTAGGGTCACGCTTTCTGCCCTTCTCCCTTGATGGGCCCAGGGACCTCCGCTCTTGGACTGCAAAGTTAACCACTCAGCTACTTTTGCTACAAAATTCCACCTTTACATTTCCAACCCTCACAGTCAGTCATGATATCAATTATTCACTATTGTGCCACATGAGTGCTATCACCATCTCCTTTTATCAGCCCCACCCAGACAGATTGGAGATTCTACCTTCCTCCACACCTTCTGGATCTAGACTCCCTTTTTTTTTTTTTTAAGATAATATGGGATTTATTAGACATTGAATTAAAAAACAAATATCCAAAAGAGACCCACCGTAGGTGTCCCTGGGCCTTCCTAACCTCAGCTAAAAGCCCATGTCGCCCCCACAAACAAGTCTTTTTTACCGAAGACTAAAAGGATGCAAAGCTTCCAAAGTGACAGATGCGTAGCTCAGCTGAAAGAGGTCAATGACTGGGCCAGATGAAACCATTCCTGGAGAAGCTCGCACTGTTTGTTTAGTATCAGCCCCAGTTCAGTATTCCAGCCCTCTGGACCACCTGAGCGTGTGGCTGGTTGGGAGGTAAACAGCATATTCTTGGATGCATCCATTTACCGCCTCGAAAACCCTACACAGGCTTACTATGAGTTGGAATCAACTTGATGGCAATAGGTTTAACTCTGGTTTGGATATTCCGTTCATTCTTACCGCCCCAGGCTTAAAATCTGCTAAATCATGTGGGGTTTTCTTGTTGTTGTTTTTTCCCCTAAAATGTAAACTTCAAACTAGATTTGTTCAAACCTAAGAGTCATTCTCATAGTCATATTTACCAATTTGAAAAATATCTTAACACCTTAACTAACACCTTGATCTCCTCATCTTTCCCAGTCTTAAGATGCTTGGAATAGAAAGGGAAGTGTCTGGAGCTTTTTTGCAAATATAGTAATAAAGGCCTCTATGTGAGACAGCAGTTGCGAGGATGGCTCAGTGTTTCATTCTGTTGTACATAGGGTCCCTATGGGTTGGAACTGACTTGACAGCTTCTAACAGCATCAACAGTTATTATATCCATATTATTATTCTAGGTATTGGCATCCTGCAGAATTTTCCACAACACACAAAAAGTGACAGCAATGCTAATCACACTTCTGACAGTTTCCTCATTCAGTTTCTAGACCTCATCAACACCATTGACCTCCCGTTTTGTCTTATTCATGATCAAGGAGTCCTGGTGTGGCACTGTGGGTTAATGAGCTGGAGGCAAAGTTGGTTTGAACCCCAAGGTCGGAGGTTCAAGCTCACCAGCCACTCCTTGGAAACCCTACACAGGGTTGCTGTGGGTCAGAAGTGACTCAATGTCACTTAACAGCAACAGCAGCAGCATTCATGATCAAGGCGTGTTGGTGTGACACTATAGGAAAAGCAGTGGCCTGCTAACCACAAGGTTGGTTGTTAAAAACCTACCAGCCACTCTTTGAAATCCGATTCGATGGCAGTTAACAACAGCAACAATAAGTCACGATCAAGTTCACACTTTTCTGACAACTTACTTCCTAAATCTCAAATACTTCATATTTCTACCTCTCCATTTTTACTCTTCCTGAACTTGTTCTTCATTAATTTCTTGATTCTCTCTAGTCTATTAATCTTTCAGCACAATCCTAGAAACATCTGTGTGTCCTAAACAGTAAAATTCAAGCCTAGTCACTTAGTGGGACATTGCTGTTGTTAAGTGCCATTGAGTTGGTTCCGACCCATAGTGACACTGTATAGGGTTTCCAAGGAACAGCTGATAATCTTGACCCGCGACCTTGTGGTCCAAACCAAGTTTTCAGTCCAGCGCATTAACCCACAGCGCCACACCAGGACTCCGGTGTGACATTAGAAAATGTACATACTCTGAGTCCACTGTCAGCATCTGTAAAATGGGAATAACACTAGTACCATGCCTTGTGCTGCTGGGAGGCAGACTTGAGGTAATTCATGTAAATGTCTCAAACAGGTGCCTGGCATATATATGGTGAGTTTTTAATAAGAACAGGCTATTTTATTAGTAAGGAGCTCTAGTAGATTATCATCTGAACTGCTAACCACAAAGCCAACAGTTCGAATCTACCAGCCGCTATGCAAGAGAAAGATGAGGCTTTCTACTCCCATAAAGATTTACAACCTCAGAAACCATATACAGAGTTGCTATGAGTTGAACAGACTCCAGGGCACATAACCACCAGCCACCATTTTATTAGCGAATGCCAGTAGTGTTGTTTTAAAAGCCTTGAACCAGTATGTGTATTTGCTTGCTATATAAATACCCACTATTAAGATTGCTTTGGTGTTCTGTTGTGGCTCTGTAGGATAAGCTCAAGGACAGAAGTTCAGATTCAGCAGTCAGTCCTCAGAACTCTTGATGATTTTATATTGGAACCGATTCCATAACACTTAACAACAACAATGAAGATTGCCTTAAGATTTTTAAATTACCCTTTTCCTGTAGATTTCTAAGAGATTCAAATGTATGGATTAAATAGCATTTTTTTACCTTCTCCTTTTGAAAAGACATGTTAAACCAGTTCCTTAGATGGCCGTTGTGTGGTCTATACTAGCTAAACATAGCTTCAAATGCATCCTCCGGTCTCCAGGCACAAACACGTAAAACAGGTAATCTAACAATGACCTCTTTATGTGCAAAAATCCAATCTGTTAATCAGACTCCAGGTGTGGCACTGTAGGATCAGCACTGGACTGTAAACCACAAGGTCAGCGGTTCAAACTCACCAGGTGCTCTTTGGAAACCCTATACACGTTCACTGTGAGTTGTTGGAACCAATTTGACATTTAACAACTACAAAAACAATGTGTTAATCATTGTGTTCTTGTTCTTTCTCAATGTCTCCCTACTCCTTAGGTAATATTCCTCACTTTCCAGAAGAAGAAGTTCCTTAACTAATTACTTAGACAACATCATTGATCAGATCGTTATTGCTCTCATGATGCTTTAGATTAGTATTAAGGTCACTGAGATGTAGAACAGCTGGCCAGCATTCTTATTAATATTTTTCCCTGTTGCTGTAGAGCCAATTCTGATTCATGGGAACCTCATGTATAACAAAGTAATGCTGTGTTTCATAGGGTTTTCAGTGACTGATATTTCAAAAGTAGAACACCAGGTCTTTCTTCTGAGGTGCCTCTGGGTAGACTGGAAGCTCCAAATTGTGGTTAGCTGCTGAGCATGTTAACACTGTGTATCACTGGGAGACTCTACTCCCATTTGTGAAAGTTTATTGAGTGACTGTAGCATTATGCATTTGATAAAGTGGAGCATGTAAACAGAATGGTCCCTGACTATACTCTTGATTTAACCAGTTATTAAAATAATCTTATATAATTTTTTTGGTATTTTATTCTTAGAAATTTGACAAAATGCTTCTATACTTGGTTTAACTGGGCCAAATTCATGTTTTACTTAACTTTGACTCCTTGGCACCAAACTCAGTTATTAAAAATAAATGCTTGTTGACTTGGATTAAGTAGTCAAATGATAGTTGAAGTCAATAAAATGGGATCAGACTGAAAAACTGATGTTGTTGGGAAGCTTACCATACTTTTATTACTTTGTTATTTTCCAGCATAATATAATCATTAAAATGATAGAATGTTTTCCATAATACTGCTGTCTGCCTAGGAATAAAATAGGTACTTTACCAAATTCATTGGTGGTGTCATGAAAATTGAGACATAAGAGTAGCTATGAGAACACATTTAAATTTTTTAAATCTGTAAGAATTCATGGCTAGCTATTGTTTCATGCCCGTTATTAGGAAAGAATGCAGTTTCAGTTTACAGAAGTACATCATGAATTGTCGGGCTGAGAAGAAACTTCACAGGTTCTCTTTTGAACCTAAAAAATGAACTACCAAAGGGTGCTGGTCCAAAATCAAATCCCAATACTAACATAGATAATGTTGATGATTCTCAGTGGAAAAAAAAGTAGCAAGAGTAAGATGCTGCATAAGACTAGAGATTACATAGCTATTGGTTATTGTCCACTGGATCTTGATTCATGGAGATCCCATGTGTGCAATCCCATGTTGTTGTCAGGTGCCATCAAGTCAGAACCGAATCACAGTGACCCCATGCATAGTAGTGTCTGATCGTGGGCCAACATCACTACCGCTGCCGCACTTCAGTCCATCAATGATGCCACCTGGCTGATCCATCTCGTTGGGGGTCTTCCTCTTTTTCTCCAACCCTCCATCTTACCAAGCTACTGTTCCCTCCTGACAATATGTCCAAAGTATGAGAGACGAAGTTTAGCCATCATGGCCTCCAAGGAGCACCCCGGCTGCACTTCTTCCAAAACAGATCTATTGGTTCTTTTGGCAGTCCATGCACTTTTAGTATTCTCCTCCAGCACCACAATTCAAAGGCATCGATTCT
>NW_006409113.1:34652-38365 GCF_000296735.1 Chrysochloris asiatica
CCCTGTATCTGACAGTGTTTCTCTGCTATTCATAAGGTTTTCAGTGACTAAAGATTCGGAAGTAGTTTGACACTCTTTCTTCCTAGTCTGTCTTTGTCTGGACATGGGTGACCCTGCTGGTTATTTAAAATACCAGTTGCATAGCCCTCAGAATCACAGCAACTGAAGCCACCACAGCACGACAGGCAGACGAGTGGTGGCCATTTGGTTTTATGTTGAAACTGTCACTTTAAATTTCGATATCAATCCTGATACATCAAGATGTTCTCTCCCAAGATGGCGGCTCCAGGAATAGCTGAGCATATTGAATTAGAAAACATAGGATTTCTTGATTCTCCTAAAATTCTCCTATCTGTAAGCCCTCCAATGCTCCAAATATACCTTTATATGTGTTTCAGAGTTCCAGCACCATCCCCTGAGCCTGCTTGGCCTGGTATTCCGTGTTGTTATTGACGGAGCTCCTCACTGCATGTCTACCTGATCCACCACCTTGATTGTGAGATATCAAATGATATTATCAGATGATTTCTGCTTTCCGTTGGGTCACCTCTCTTTGTTGTTGTTGTAAAGTACCATGAAGTTTGTTCTGACTCATAGTCACCCTGCACAGGTTTTCCAAGGCTGCAAATCTTTACAGGAGCAGAAAGCCTCATCTTCCCCCACAGAACAGCTGGTAGTTTCAAACTGTCGACGTTGAGGTTAGCAGCCTAATTAGTAACCACTACACTACCAGAGCTCCTTAAACTGGGCATAATACAGACCTCTTCCAGTCAGTTGGTCAGGTAGTTGTCTTCCAAATTACTTGGCATAGATGAATTAGTACCGCCAGTGCCGCATCAGTTTGTTGAAAGATTTCAATTTGTATTCCATCTATTACTGGTGCCTAGTTCTTTGCCAGTGCCTTCAATGTACCACCTTGGACTTCTTTCTTCATTATCATTGGCTCTTGATCATATGTTACCTCTTCAAATGGCGGAACATCGGCCATTTCTTTTTTGTGCAGTGACTCTATGTATCCCTTCCATCTTCTTTTGAATAATGCTTTCTGCATCATTTAATATTCTGCTCATAGAATCCTTTAATTTCACAAGTAGAGGCTTCAATTATTTCTTCAGTTCCCTCAGCTTGAGAAGTGCTGAGCATGTTCTTCCCTTTTGGTTTTCTAACTCTAGGTCTTTGCATACTTCGTTACAATATTTGACTTTGTCTTCTCGAGTTACCTTTTGAAATTTTCTGTTCAGCTCTTTTGCCTCCTCATTTCTTCCATTTCCTGTAGCATTTCTACACTGGAGAACAAGTTTCAGAGTCTTTTCTGGCATCCATTTTGTTCTTTTCCTTCTTTCTTATCTTCTTGATAACCTTTTACTTTTTTCCTGTATGATGTTTTTCATGTCATCCCACAACTCTTTAGTTTTCAGTCTTTAGTGTCTACTACATCAAATTTGTTTTTGAGATGATCTCTAAATTCAGGTGTGATAAATTGAAGGTCATATTTTGGCTCTCATGGACATATTTTAATTTTCTTCAGCTTCAGCCTACTTTGCATATAAACAATTGATGATCTGTTCCACAGCCTTTCCCAGCCTTGTTTTAGACTATATGGTCATGATGGATGAGCATATCATTAGGTGTTGTAGTTATTTTGATGTCTGTGTATTCTATCTGGTGGGGTCCATGTATATAGTCATCTTTTATGTTGTTTAAAAAAGGTATTTGCAATGAACAAGGCATTAGTCTTGCAAAATTCTATCATATGATCTCCAGCATCCTTTCTATCATCAAGGCCATATTTTCCAACTACTGATCCTTTCTCTTTGTTACAATCACCAGTAATTATCAATACATCTTGATTGCATGTTTGATCAATTTCAGACTGAAGAAGTTGGTAGAATTCTTCAGTTTCATCTTTACTGGCTTTAGTGGTTGGTGTGTAATTTTGAATAATAGTGGTATTAGATAGTCTTCCTTGTAGGAGTATGGATATTATCCTATCACATACAATATTGTACTTCAAGACAGATCTTGATATGTTCTTTTTGATAATGAATGTGATGCATTCCTCCTCAATTTGTCATTCCTGGCATAGTAAACTATGTGACTATCAAATTCAAAACGGCAAAGACCAATCCATTTCAGCTCACTAATGCCTAAGATATCAATATTTATGCATTCCATTTCATTTTTGACAACTTTCAATTTTCCTAGATTCATAGTTTGTACCTTACATGTTCTGATTATTAATGGATGATCACAACTATTCCTCTTTATTTTTAGTTGTCTCCCATCAGCAAATGAAGGTCCTGAAGGTTTTATTCCATTTGAATCATCATGGTCAACTTTACTTTGAGGAGGCAGCTCTTCCTCAGTCGCATTTTGAGTGCATTCCAACCTGAGGACTCATCTTCTGGTACTATATCTGACAATATTCTGGTCCTCTTCATCATGTTTTGATATTCAATATTCTGGTGCTAACAGTGTTCCACAGTTATTCATAAGGTTTTCAGTGACTAAATATTCGGAAGTACTTTGTATCTCCTTCTTCCTGGACTGTCTTCATCTTGAAGCTCAGCTGAAACCTGTTCACCATAGGTGACCCTGGTGGTGTTTAAAATACCTATGGCATAGCTTCCAGAATCAGAGCAACATGTAAGCCACCACAGTACGACAAACTGACAGAAGAGTGGTATCGGTCTACTCATAGTGAGTAGACAGGGTTTCTGAGGCTGTAAATCTTTATGGGAGCAGAAAGCCTCATATTTCTCCCACAGAGAATCTACCAAGATTTGAACTGCTGACCCTGCAGTTAACAGTCCATCTGAAAATCCATTATGGTACCAGGACTCCTGGCAAAGTTAAAAAGAATACACTCAATGAGATGGATTGATAAAGTGACAACCACAGTGGGTACATAAATAACATTTGTCAAGATCTCTCAGGACTAGGCAATGTTTCATTATACATAGGGTAACTATAAATTAGAACCTGTTTGAGAACACCTAACAAAAACACAGAGGTTGCACACACTGACTCTTGAGTTTAATATTGGCTCCACAATTGGACTTGATCTTGAGCAAGCTCATGACATTTTGGAGCTTCAGTTTCTACTCATGGAAAAATGGGGATAATAATAGTGCTTTGCAGTTTGAAGGATTAAATAAATTGATATACTCAAAGTGCCTAGAACAAAACTTGGCACAAAGGGCTTGTTTGAATAGTTTAATTGCTATTAGAATCTACCTTGTACCAGAACTAAACATAAATAGAGGTGGCTCATGACCTGGTTATAGTTCAAAGGATTGTGGTATCTTCTAGTACAGTATTTTTTTTACAAGTTTCAATCAGAGACAAAGAACAGAAAATGGGAGGTTTCATAGTAAAAATCCAGATATCTGAATTTTCTGGAAAAATTTAAATCTTGCTATGCAAGACGTTCCACAATCTGCCCCTGGCCTTGTTTTGACTGATGATATGGAGCTTTTCCATTGTCTCTTTCCACAGATGTTGTCAATTTGATTTCAATGTATTCCATCTGGCGAGGTTCATGTGTATAGTCGTCTTTCATGCTGTGTAAAGAAGGTATTTGAAATGAACAAATCATTGATTTTGTTGAATTGTATCATGTGATCTCCAGCATCATTTCTATCACCAAGGCCATATTTTCCAACTACTGATCCTTCCTCTTTGCTCCCAACCTTTGCATTCCAATCGCCAGT
>NW_006409113.1:39355-40708 GCF_000296735.1 Chrysochloris asiatica
CTACAATCCCTCTCCCTCTCTGGATCCAAAGTCCCCAGCCGCTTCATCACTCCATGTCATTGTCTCTGTCTCCATCTCAGGCATCCCTGTTTCTCTGGGTAGGGTCCCGCTTTCAGCTCTTCTCCATTGGTGGTCCCAGAGACCTCCGCTCCTAGACTGGAAAAATAATCACTCCCTTCCTTGCTACAAAACGTCCACCTTTGCATTTCCAACCCTCACAATCCATCTTGATAACCATGATTCACTACAGTATCACAAGTAACCCATCTGTATTTCATTTCATCAGCTCCACCTAGACAGATTGGATAGTGCTCACTGGTGATTCTGCCTTCCTCCATGCCCCCTAGCTCTAGGTTCCCTCTGAAAAGCTTGTAAGCTAGTCACTTCTTACCTTTGTAGTCCCCCCCTCCCCATTTGGGTATCCAATGTCCAAGTTGCCCATCTCTGTCTACTCTGTGTGTGGAGGGGGTGGGAATGTTTCTTGCTGTAAGGATTTGTTGCTTCTTTTGAGTCATTGCATCGTAGGTATAGGTCAAGTTCATCAGATTGTGTCAGCTCAATCTCCACCCCCCCAACCCCTTCTTTCTTCTCCTAGTTGAGCTCTGATCATCCAGTCATCCGGTCCCAGTCACATGGGTACCATCTGCAAGTGTGGGTGTTCTTGTGAACATGCCCTCTCTTCCCATCAGCCAGCAGCTCCATTCTCCACTTGAGTCCTCTGTGGCCACGCCACTGACTCTGGGCCCAGGAGTCCTCAGGTCTCCTCACACTGCTTGCCAACCAGGTCCCCAACTGGGTCCACAGAAGCCCACTGAATATTGTAAGGCTTGGCTCGCCGCTTCATTGCTGCCTTTACCCGACTTCTCCCCATTGGTGATGTGTGTGGTCACCAATCCGAGCGTGCATTTCCACCGAGTCTCAGTCTTGGAAGGGGGCCTGCGTTGAGAGGACCCGACCAACTGCCCCATTGTCTCCTAGGGAAGTGACTCAGTTGTTCCTGTAGTAACTGTCCATCTGCCTCCATTGATTTGTATTTTTCCTGTAGGTCTTTCATTCGAGCAGTATCTTTTGTTCTTCTCACTGCTCCAGGATGGTCAGCTCGTCCTTTCAAGTGGAGATTTCTCATCTTTGGTGATCTGGATGTGGTTCTGATTTCTACCTATAGTTTTATGTGTTGCAAAGGCTCTGCAGGAAGCCTCATTCACTGGGTACGCTGTAGCCCCATTTTAGGTATTCCAATCAGTTAAAGGCAGAAGACGGACTTACAAGCCTTCTAGTGTGATGTTTCTGATGATTCTTTTCTCTACCCCTCCAGTGTCTACCCTATATTATAATGCAAGGAAAACCAAGATT
>NW_006409113.1:40808-45673 GCF_000296735.1 Chrysochloris asiatica
GCAGCATATTGAAGGATCTTGTTTTCTTATCCATTCTGTCACCCTCCATCTCTTAACAGGTGCATTTAATCCATTTACGTTCAGTGTAATTATCGATAGGTATTGATTAATTGCTGTCATTACATTTGTTTTTATGTGGTGTTGCTCCTTCTTTGTTCTGTTTGTCTTTCTTTGTTGAATTCAAGATTTTTGCGTTCTTTCTTGTAAGTTTCCTCATAGTTTTAATGTTTTCATATTCTTTCTGGGTTTTCATTCTCTTGGTATGTTGTGAAGTGTTAATTTTCATTGAAGTTGCTTTATAGTCCATTAGCCATTCTGACCATTTATTGCAGACGATTTTATCCTGTAATCGACCTGACCTTCTCCCTATCTGGATCTCTTTTCCTATATGTTTACCTTCTTTTACACAAGACATTTTTAAAGTGTTGAAGAGCAAAGATGTCAGCTTGAGGACTAAGGTGCGCCTGACCCCAGGATTAGGCAGTGTTTTGTTCTGTTGTGCATAGGGTCAGCATGAGTCGGTGCTGAATCAATGGCACCTAACAATAACAACAACAATGCAAGATGTAGAGCCCTCATGTGGTGCTGTGGGTTAATGCACTGGACTGCAAGGTCAGTTTGAACTGAAAGGTCAGTGATTCAAGCTCACCAGTTGCTCCTTGGAAACCCTATATTAGGTTGCTATGAATCGGTTCCAACTCAATGGCACTTAACAACAGCGACATGCAAAGCATAACCAACCCATAGCAAACTCCAGGTGGTCTGTCCCAAGTAATCCCTAATGCTTCAGTTATCCTTTGTAATTGATGTTATTTTTTTCTTACATGAAGCAGCCTCAGTTTTTTAATGTTGTTTACCCAACCTTGATAAATATTTGAGTTTGCAACCTTAAGTTTGGTACCCTGCCATGCAATGATGAACAAAACAAAAATGGTCCTTGCCTTCACAAACTTATAGGGTAGCAAGGTGAATTTCTCTATATTGTTGTTATTGTTAGGTGTTGTCAAGTCAGTTCAGACTCAGAGCAACACTGTCCAGTCCTGTGTCATTTTTACAACTGTTCTATGTTTGAGCCCATTGTTGCAGCCACTGTGCCAATCCATGTCAGTGAGGGTCTTCCTCTTTTTGGCTATCCCCTACTTTACCAAACATGCTATCCTTCTCCAGGAATGGTACTTGAGACAGTCTAATCACCCTCACTTCTAAGGAACATTCTGACTGTACTTAATCCAAGGCAGATTTGTTTGTTCTTCTGGCAGTCCATGGTATACTCAATATTCTTCATTAACACCATAATTCAAAGACACCAATTCTTCTTCTATCTTCCATTTCCATTGCCCAGCTTTCACATGCATATGACACAATTAAAAATACCATGGCTTGGCTCAGAGGCCCCTTAGTCCTCAAAGTGACATCTTTGCTCTTGAATAATTTAAAGAATTCTTTTGCAACAGATTTTCCTAAAGCAATATATATTTTTTTCTTACCTACTGCTTTCATGAGCATTGACTATGGATCCAAGTAAAATAAAACTCTCAACAACTCCAATCTTTTCTCTGTTTATCATGATGTTGTCTATTAGTCCAGTTGTGAGGATTTTTGTTTTGTTTACATTGAGCAGCAATCTATACTGAAGTGTGTAGTCTTATCTTCATCAGTGGTTCGAGTCCTCTTTGCTTTCAGCAGGTAAGATTGTGTCATCTACATATTACAGGTTGTGTTCTTCAGATATTCCAGCTTCTCAGATCGTTTATTCAGCATGCAGATTAAATAAATATGGTGACAGGATAAAACTCTGACACACTGTTAAAGCTTTCTGGGTTATAGAAAGAGCTATCTTCACCCTTGCTACCCCATGAGTGATCCACAGACAGCATCTCCTGGAAGCTTGATAGAAATGCAAAGCCGCAGGCTTCAGCTGTGATGCAGGATTGGGGAACCTTTTTTTCTGTCTAGGGTCATTTTGGTATTTATAACATCACTTAATATAAATTTATGTTGCTATGAAAAAAGCTCCTAGATTTATTACATTTTGAGTCCTGCCTGTGGTTTCCTTGCCAGGTTCAGACCAAATTATTTCACAGGTGTATTTGTCTCCCAGGCCATACATTTCCCACCTGAGTGGGAATCTCTGCTTTAACAAGATGCTCAGGTGTGCATATTAAAGTCTGAGAAACCCTGCTGTACACCTGAGAACTTTCCTGATGTGGCTATGGCTGTCGCCCATGCTAAAGTTGAAGAAAGAGCTGCCAAAGAGGCTGCTTTGGACCCCATTGCCAGAGAAAATACTGTGTAATACGAAAACCTCTGGCTGCTCTATTGCTATGATTGTTACTCCTATGTAAAGGAGGTTCCGAGATGGAGCTGGAGTGGAGACAAAGGCATAGCCACAGAAATAGCACCTATAACAATTAGTTTTAAATTGCTGAATGACGTTTCAGTTCAGCTGAGGACACCTGTTATACCCTAAATATATGTCTCTCAGTGAGGAGGTTACTGGAGGGCAACTGGGGGCACTGGATACTTCAGTGACGGACACCAGGGAGAGTTAACTGGATGTCCCCTGTGCTGTTAACTCACACATTCAGCAGCAATGTGAGAGGAATCTAAGGTGTATTGCAGTGTTGAAGAAATGGTTCTGAGGCCATGTGTGCAGGCTACCATCTCTTGAAACACTCGAGAGGTGCTGGGGACTGGCTTCCCATCATCAACACCAGACTCCAATCATGAGGAAAGTCCTATACAGGGTCGCTATGAGTCAGAATCCACTCAATGGCACTTAACAACAACAATGAATCAGCAAAGGCATAGACTATTCTGACAGCCAGAAGAGGGCACTAACGCCCAGCAGAACACCAGGGGAAGCCGCATTGACACTTGGAATTGGTGGCGTCTTGTAATGCAGAGTAGTCCACCAGCCCCAGAGAGTGACGAGGTGTGCCAAACTGCAAGTATATGCCAAAGTTGTTCAGTAGAAGGCCATGTCTGCAGCCACCGGTGGGAACTATGCTGCTAGGGAGACAGATCAGCCCTGCTGCCTCTCCCCTTAAAACTTTAAGCAGTGTTGCTCTTTCACAGTCCAGGACCAGAAACAGGCACTTGCCAGGAGCAACATGACCCCAGCATGACTATTTATTTTTTTACATGCAGTGCACAGAATTGGCTATATTCTTTCACTTACAACAACATAAATAAATGTCTAATTAATACTTTTTCAAATCAACCAATCCTCTTGAGTGCACAGTAAGTTAACTTGACTATAGCTGGTTATGTGAGCTTCATGTTAATGAGAACCTAGAAGCTGATGGGTGTTTCTGTTAGTTTGTTGTTTTTGCTACGTCTTTCTTCCATTTGTGTATCATAGAATCTAACTGTACGACATGTAATGCCAAAAAAAAAAAAAAGAAAAAAAAAAGAAAAAAAAAAGGCAGGCAGAGGGTGGACAGAGAGAGCATCAAAGAAGATATATATATATATATATATATATATATATATATTTTCATAGTGTTTGGGGGTAATCACTTGCACCTTCTTGTGATTGTCAATATTTTAGCATAGAATTCAGATCAAGACTGGATATTGTCCTAATACCTTTCTAACGTAGATGTCAGATCTTCTAACACTTTAAAAAAAGTAAAGAATAAAAGAGCTCTGGTGAAACAACAGTTAAATGCTGGCAATGTACAAGAGAGCAAAACACTATTCTAATCAATATGCCGAGGATTCAATAGAAAGGTTGGGGGTTCAAACCCGCCCAGTGGCTTCACAAAGAGGGCAAAGATGTACAAATCAAGGGTATTGTATGATGTCAGGACAATGAAAATCATTGAACTTTTACTTTTGTGTTTTTTGTTTATCATATCACAGGTCCCTTGTTTAGAAAATTTCTACACTTGTCTTCAGATACATGCCACCAGGCAAGTCATTAAAAGAGCATTTGTTCAAATTTGTGGGACTTGAGTACTTTCATTTTTTTGGTTTACCCAAGGCACCAAGACCTCTCCTAGTGTAGGCAACACAGAATATCTATGACCAGTGCCCTCAGGGAATATGTCACATGTCACTTCTACATGAAAAAGCCCACCACTTGTCTATCAGATGGTCATACTATGGTGGCTTGTGTGTGGTTGTGATTCTAGAAGCTATGCCATGGGTATTTTAAACACCAGTAGGGTCATCCACTATAGATAAGTTTCATCTGACCTTCCAGACAAAGACAGACGATAAAGAAGGAGACACGGACTACTTCCAAATATTTGGTCATTGAAAACCTTATAAATAACTGTGGAACATTGGCATCACTAGAATATCAAATATTGGAATATGATGAAGAGGACCAGAATATTGTCAGAATCAGTGCAGAAGATGAGCCCCTCAGGTTGGAAAGCACTCAAATATAACCGTGGAAGAGTTGCTTCCTCAAAATAGAGTTGACCATGATGACACAAATGGAATAAAAGCCTTTGGAACCTTCATTAGCTGATGGGGCACAACTCAAAATGAACAGAGAGCACTATAAACGTCTACTAATAATCAAAACATGTAATGTACAAAGTATGAATCTAGGAATATTTGAAGTTGTCAAAAATGAAATGAAATGCATAACTATTGATATCTTAGACATTAGTGAACTGAAATGGACTGGTATTGGCCACTTTGAATCTGACAATCACATGCAGGAAATGACAAATTGAGGAGAAATGGGATTGCACTCATAATCAAAAAGAGCATATCACTTGGCTTCAATGACTGGATGATCAGAGCTCAGCCAGAAGAAGAAAGAAGAGGAAAAAAAGAGTAATCTGATACAATTTGATGAACTTGACCTACACCTATGGATGCAGTAGCTCAAAAGAGGGAATAAA
>NW_006409113.1:46766-47521 GCF_000296735.1 Chrysochloris asiatica
ATTGATAGTATCAGGAGAGAACATCTTGATTGTATCTTGATTGTATCAGGATTGACATCGAAATTTAAAGTGACAGTATCAACATAAAACCAAAGGGCCACCACTCATCTGTCTGTGGTGATGTGGTGGCTTGAATTGCTGTGATTCTGAGGGCTACGCCACCAATATTTTAAATAACCGGCAGGGTCACCCATGGTGGACAGGCTTCAGATGAGCTTCCAGACAAAGACAGACTAGGAAGAAAGAGTTGACAAAACAACTTCCGAATCGTTAGTCACTGAAAACTCTATGAATAGCAGAGAAACATCGTCAGATACAGGACCGGAAGGTGGAAAGGCATTCAGAATGCAACTGGGGAAAAAAAATGCCTCCTCAAAGTAGAGTTGACCACGATGTCGTGAATAGAGTTTAGCTCGGGAGACAAAAGCGCACAGAACCTTCATTTTCTGATGGGCCACAACTCAAAATGAAGAGAAACAGCTATAAACATCCATTAAAAATCGGAACACGGAATGTACGAATTATGAATCTGGGAAAATTGGAAGCTGTCAAAAATGAAATGGAACACATCAACATCGATATGTTCCAGTGAGCTGAAATTGACTGGTATTGGCCATTTTGAATCTGACAACCACATGGTTTACTATGCAGGGAATGACAAGTTGAAAAGGAATGGTGTTGCATTCATCGTCACAAAGAACATATCCAGATCAGTCATGAGGTACAATGCTGTAAGTGATAGGATAATATCCATG
>NW_006409113.1:49541-69137 GCF_000296735.1 Chrysochloris asiatica
GTGCTCCTTGGAGGCCAGGATGGCTAAGCTTCGTCTCTCATACTTTGGACATATTGTCAGGAGGGAACAGTTGCTGAAGAAGGATATCATGCTGGGTAAGATGGAGGGTCAGAGAAAAAGAGGAAAACCCCCAACGAGATGGATCAGCCAGGTGGCATCACTGATGGCGTCAAGTATGGCAGCGGTAGTGAGGTTGGCCCAGGATCGGACATTGTTTCGTTCTGCTGAGCTATGAGTTGGTTCCGACTCGATGACACCTGACAACAAAAAGGAAGACCAGTTAATACCACTATTATTGAAATTATGCACCAACACTAAAACCAGTGACAATGATATTGAAGAATTCTATTAACTTCTTCAGTTTGATATTGATCAAACATGCAATCAAGATGTGTTGCTAAACAATGGTGATTGAAATGCAAAGGTTGGAAACAAAAAGTAGGATCAGTAATTGGAAAATATGGCCTTGGTGATAGAAATTATGCCGGAGATTCCATGATAGAATTTTGCAAGACCAATGACTTCTTTATTGCAAATACCTCTTTTGAAACAGAATAAAAGACAACTATACACATGAACCTCACCAGATGAAATATACAGAAATCAAATTGACTACATCTGTAGAAAGAGATTGTAGAAAAGCTCCAAATCATCAACCAAATCAAGGCCAGGGGCAGACTATAGAACAGACCATCAATTGCTCACACGCAAGTTCAGGCTGAAGCTGAAGAAAATGAAAATAAGTTCACAAGAGCCAAATTTTATAGATCATTTGAAGAACAGATTTGATGCATTAGACACTAAACACCAAAGACCAGAGACTTGTGGGATGACATCAAGAATATCATACATGAAGAAAGCCAAAGGTCATTAAGAAGACAAGAAAGAAGGAAAAGACCAAAATGAATATCAGACGAGACTCTGAAACTTGATTTCCAGTGTAGAGATGCTAAAGCAAATGGAAGAAATGAGGAGGCAAAAGAGCTGAACAGAAAATTTCAAAAGGCAACTCGAGAAGACTAAGCCAAACATTATAATGAAATGTGCAAAGACCTGGAGTTAGAAAACCAAAAGGGAAGAACACGCTCAGCTGTTCTGAAGCTGTGGGAACTGAATAAATAATTCAAGCCTTAAATTGAAATATTGAAGGATTCCATGGGCAAATTATTAAATGATGCAGAAAGCATCAAAGAAGACAGAAGAAATGCACAGTCACTGTACCAGAAAGAAATGGACAATGATCAGCCATTTGAAAAGGTAGCATATGATCAAGAGCCAGTGACAATGAAGGAAGATATCCAAGGTGCATTGAAGGCACTGGCAAAGAACAAGACTCCGGGAATTTATGAAATACAAATTGAAATCTTTCAATAAACTGATGCAGCACTAAAGGTACTCACTCATCTATGACAAGAAATCTGGAAGAAGAGATCCATATTTGTACCCATTACAAACCCAACAGAAAGTGGAAATTATCAGACATATTATTAATACTGCATGCAAGAAAAATCTTGCTGAAGATAATTTAAAAAATGACTGCAGCCATACACTGACAGAGAACTTCTAGAGGGTCAGGCAGGAGTCCGAAGAGGACATGGAGTGAGGGATTGCATTGCTGACGTGGATGGATCTTGGCTGAAAGCAGAGACTACCAGAAAGCTGTTTACCTGTGCTTTATTGACTACACAAAGGCTTTTGATTGTGTGGATCATGACAATCTATGGACAATATTGTGGAGAATGAGTATTCCAGAATACTTAATTGTGCTCATGAGGAACCTGTACATAGACCAAGAGGCAGTTAGAAAAGAACAATGAAAAATTGAATGGTTTAAAATTAGGGAAGGTATGTGTCAGGGTTGTATTCCTTTACCATACTTACTCAACCTGTATTCTGAGCAAATAATCTGAGAAGCTGGATTATATGAAGAAAAACGTAGCATATAGATTGGAGGAAGACTCATTAACAACCTGTGATATGCAGAAGATACATCCTCATTTTTTTAAAGCAAAGAGGACTTAAAATGCTTACAGATGTAGATCAAAAACCACAGCCTTCAGTATGGATTGCATCTCAATGTAAAATAAACAAAAAGTCCTCACCACTGGACAAGTAAACAACATCCAAATAAAAGGAGAAAAGATAGAAGTTGTCAAAGTCTTCATTTTGCTAGTATCAATCATCAGCCCTCATGGAAGCAGCAGTCAAGAAATCAAACAACGTATTGCATTAGGCAGATCTCCTGCACAAGATCTCTTTAAAATGCTGAAGAACAGTGATGTCAGTTTGAGGACTAAGGTGCGCCTGACCCAAGCCATCATATTTGCAATAACCTCATATGCATGCAAAAGTTGGACAGTGAATAAGGAAGGCTATAGAAATGAGCTCTGGTAGTGTAGTGGTTACGAATCGGGTTACGAGTCGAAACTACCAGCTGTTCCGCGGGAGAAAGATGAGGCTTTCTGCTCCCGTAAAGATTTACAGCCTCAGAAGCCCTGTACAGGGTCGCTGTGAGCCTGAACCAACTCCATGGCACATAACAACAACAACAACATAGAAGAATTAATGCAATTGAGCTATGGTGTTGTAGAATAGTGAAAGTACCCTGGACTGCCAAAAGAACAAAGAGATTTGTGTTGGAAGAAGTACAGTCAGAATGCTCCTGGGAAGCCAGGATGGCCAGATTTTGTCTCTCACACTTCGGACATATTGTCAGGAGGGACCAGTCCCTGGAAAAGGATTTCAATTTCTGGTAGAGTGGAGGGTTGGGGAAATAAGAGGATGACCCTCAAATGAGATCGATTGGCACAGTGGCAGCAACAATGGACTCAAATGTAGCAGCGATTGTGAGGTTGGTGCAGGACCGGGCAGTGTTGTGCATAGGGTCTCTATGAGTCTGTACTGACTTGAGGGCACCTAACAGCAACAACAACAATATGAAAAAGCACACTATACCATTCATCTATTGCTTTCTGTTGCCACTGCCTGTGCCTAGTCCTTAATACCTCTGGCCTAGGCTATGACGTAGCTCCTTATCTGTGGCTTCCTCTTTGTTTCTTTCCCACTTGAAATACATCCTCAGTACTGGCTCTAGTTTTGTGTCTTTCTAGAACCAAGACCCATAATGGCATTCTTCTTTCATTTGATTTCTTCATCTACAAAAGAATCCAGCTTCTCAAGATGGGCATTCTAAAAAAAACCTTCCACAATTTTCTCTTGACTTGGTTTTTCGACTTCATCTTCCATAATCCCTGTTCTGGCCATGTTTTTGTAGTTAGTATTTTCTAATATGTCCTACTCTTGTTTACCTTCAGGGTCACGCTCAAACTTGTTTCTTGGCCTATCAGTTAAGTCCCAACCCCCTCTGCAATATTTGACAAAGGAGTCCATCCCATCCTCCATGACCATGTTCTAAAAACCATTTCCACAGAGCCCTCATAGGTCCCTGCAGTTGTCAGCAATCTTTTCCATATACTCCCAGACCATGTTGGCCCTTTCTCAGAGAACTCCTTGACAGTTGACCTTTTTATTGGATTTTACCAATGCCTCCCTCTCAATAGATGTTGAGTGCACAGTGTCTTAATATTCTTCATTGTATCTATAGTAACCTGTCACATGTCTGAATGTTTAGCAGGTACTCAAGAATCATTTGATACAGCAATGAGATGACTGACGTGAGTACCATCCAGAAGGGAATACTGAACATTCTGTTGATTTGAATGATAACTGTATCTCTGGCCTTATTTGTAAGACAGTTTGACAGTCAAGTTTGAAGATCATGATTGATGAAACAATTATATTCACTTTCTTAAAGATCATCATTAGTAGCCATTTATGCTAAATCTGATCAAAGTCAAATAAGAAGAGAGCATTAGGACTAACATTGTAAACAGAATTTGATGTTTTTAGGGAATAAAAATGTTTTTGTAATATCTAAGTGTTGACATTGTGCAACTTATCTTTTCAGCTCATTGGTTAAGAGTTCTGCCTCATTTGTTATTAGCACACTCTCCCTCCACACCATGGCAACCAAGCCAATAAGTACTGTTAACTATCATTATATATCATTTTTGTCACTTTCAAAGCACTTTAATGTATTTTAGGTAATTTAATCTTCCTAAAAGGTCCATAATGAAGAAATTGTCTCCTTTATATAGATGAAGAAACTCAGAGAGGTACAAAATGCTTGCCTCAGATTTTATGGTCAGTCGGTGAAAGAACCAAATTGAAATTCAAGTTTTTTGACTCAAATGAGGAGCTTTTACTTGGACCAGAGAACGGCAAAGAGTTCCTCTATGTGATTGCCATCAGTTGCATAGTTGTTACAGGTCAGGCTGCTAACCTCAAGGCCAGCAGTTTGAAACTACCAGCAGCTCTGCAGAAAAAAAAGATGAGGCTTTCTCTCCTGTAAAGATTTACAGCCTCCGAAACCCTCTACAGGGTCTCTATGAGTCGGAACAGACTCCACAGCACACCACCACCACCACTACGTAGAATCTTGGCTTATACCTTCCGTGTCCCTGGATTGAGGAGGTTCAGTGTGCAGGGATCTCAGGGTCCAAAGGACACACTTCACTCCAGGCTCTTCTTATTTGATGGTAGTAAGATACCCCCTCCTGTCTCTGAAATGGCTCATTTCATACTGATGTTACAGTTCCACATTTTCACAATTAGCCCTGTTAACAATCACTCAGAACTGAATCATATAATCCATCAGCATCTTCCCACACCTTCTCTTACCCATACCCATCAGGAAAAAGTCGTTTGGTGGGGATTATAAAGATTACGGCTAGAAGAAACATATGAAGTAGTTAGTTCACTGCACCTCAGTTTTCAAGGCCATTCCCCAAGAGTGGGAAGGTTTGTTCCCTGGGGAAAAAAAAAAAAAAAAAAAAGATTACTCCAAGAAATGTTTAGAGCTCCAAAAGAGGAATTTAATGTTGATGCAAGCTTTCTCTAGGTTATTTTGACCTTAAAAAAATCATGATGAACTTCCTTCTTTCTCCCCCTTTTTGTCACACTTTTGTCTCCTACCAAATCCCCCCAAAAAATGTGTCTACAGAGCTTCCCTCCTGAAAATAGTCTGCCTAGTTCTTTTTCTTTGTTCCCTACTGTTTTCTTGAAATTTCCCTCAAGCAGCTTCACAGCCATATCTTTTGCCTTCATGACCCTTGAATTCAATGTTGCTTGTTGTTGTTGTTAAATGCCGTCGAGTCGGTTACAACTCATAGCAACCCTGTATAGGATTTCCAAGGAGCAGCTGGTGAGCTTGAACTGCTGACCTTGCAGTTCAAATGGCTTTGTAGTCTGGCTTATTAACCCACAGCGCCACACCAGGACTTAAGAGCCTTTTATTTGCTATCCCCTGTCCCCCTGAGAGGAAGCCAAGAAATTATTAGATGCCTCCTCTCATATCTGCCAAATTGACTACTTCTCAATTCAAAATTGGGCTACAGTCTGACAGATACTAGCATATTGTATCTGTCAGACTGCATACTGTCCACTCCATTTGATAAAGTGGGAAAGACTATTTAAAATTGAAATTCTGAGTCCTTTAGAAGTGTAATTATTATACCTATGGTGATAGTGGTGGCTGTGTGCTGTCAAGCTAGTTCTGATTCATAGTGACCCTGTATAGGCTACAAATCTTTTTGGGAGCAGAAAGCCTCACCTTTCTCCCACAGAAGTTTGAACTGCTGGCCACGTAGTTGGTAGTCCTGTGCTTATCGTATAGTGCCACCAGGGCTCCTTATATATACTTTAATTTACCTTTATTCTGTAATTGTGTTTTACCTCTAAATGATAGGTAGCAAAACAGAGAATCTTGCAGAACTCCCATTTGTGACTACATATGTTTTTTAATTCTGTTAAATAATTCTTATTCATGACACCTCCTCAGATGTTCTTGGAAAACAGAGAACTATTGCACAAATCTATGCTGAAGCATATTGTCTAGTCATGTCTGCAGGTTCAAGATTTGAATATGACTGGAAATATGGTAATAATATTTAAAAACTGATAAAATGTTCTATTCCAAAATACATTGATTATTTGGTGGCTTGGGTTTAGGATTTGTTTGATCATGAAACTTTTTTTCCTTCTAAGATTGGTATTTATTTTTCCAAAAACATATCTGTGGCAAGGATTAAAGCATCTGTTAAAGGTTCATGCCCATATTTATCACTAACACTTTGATTCTGTGCTGCAACTGAAAAAGAAGCTCACTACAGTGAGCTTCAAGTACTTTAAGTACTTTATTGTCTTTATTCGGGAGTTCACCTTGACTGATAAGTGAGAGTTCATGAGAAACTTGGATTGAAAAACAAATACATGTTTTTTCTAGAATACAGTTATATTCTTCCTTTATCTACTTCAAGCTCTATCTCATTAATGTCTATTATAAACTAATGATGCACATCTTGAGAAAGTGGGGTATGAAGATATCCATTGTCTGTATCTACTGATAAAATTGTTCCACAAGTAGGCTGGTGCAGAGCAGTGAGTTACTTAATATGGTCCTTCTAGTTATGGTCTTTGTGACTCCCACAAAATGATTGAGTGGGACTATGCAAAGATGCTTGTGGCCCAAGAGGGTTTGACAGCCTGTAACTAATGCTTATAAAGTGTATAGAACTCTTACAAGGGTGGAATTGTGTAAATAAGGCAGATGGAACCCTAATGAAGGGTCGAGCAGTTTTGCCATCTTCCCTTGGCTTAAAGGGAGTCGATCACAGAAACAGGAGGGGAACTTACTACCAAGAAAAGCCAGGAGTGGAGTGTGTCATTTGAACCCAGATTCTCAGCACTGGGAAGGAACCTCCTGTACCTAGGAAATAGCTGTAACACTGAAAACAATGAGAGACAACTTGCTAACAATGGAAGAGTCCAATGACAGAGAAACAGCAGTAGCAGAACCAGGAAACGGGCATTATGGGTTTTCTATGATCACAGGGCAAGGTGACTACAGTGGGCATGCCAACCCAGGGAGCAAGAGAGCTGAGCAACTCCTGCAAGAAGTCAAGTGTCATTGAGTTGCTTCTGACTCATAGTGACCCTTACAGAGTTTCAGAGGCTGTGAATCTTTGTGGAAGCAGAAAGCCTCATTTTTTCCCTGAATTGCTACTGGCGTGCTCAAACTGCCGACCTTCTGGTTAACAGTCCAGTGCTTATCCTATAGAGCCACTGTGCTCCCTGGCAGAGTAGGATGTCTCCCGGCAATTATCAATGGACCTAGAGAGCTTTGTAACACTTGCCTTGCAAGGCAGAAGCCAGGTCTGAGAAGGGACCCAGAGGCAAGAGAGAATACTTGTCCTCAGGGGGATTTGAGAAGCCTATCTTCAGGAGACCAAGAGGAGGCCTGCACAGCTGAGAAAGCCAGAGTGCTCCTTGCATTGAAGAAGGGAGGGATGCGCTCTCCACTTTGGGGAGTCTTCTAGACATTGCCTACATGCTTTTTGATCCTGAATTGTAGCCCGAATCCTGGTGTGGTGCCGTGCCAGCCGCTCCTCGGCAACCCTATACAGGCAACACTATACAGCAGAGGTGGGGGACGTCTGCCTCACAAGCCGTATGTTGTTGTTAAGTGCCTTTGAGTTGGTTCCAACTACTAGTGACCCTGTATAGGGTTTCCAAGGACCCGCTGGTGGGTTTGAACTGCAGACCTTGTGGGTCACATCCAGTGCTCATACTACAGCACCACACCGGGAGTCTGTATAAGGCCTGTATGTTGTTATTGTTGTTAGGTGCCATCAAGTCAGTACCAACCCATAGCAGCCTTATGCACAGCAGAACAAAACACTGTCCGATCCTGGGCCAACCTCACTACTGTTACCACGCTTGAGTCCATCAATGCTGCCACTTGGCCAATCCATCTCGTTGCGGGTCTTCCTCTTTTTCTCTGACCCTCCACCTTACCAAACATGATATCCTTCTCCAACGACTGGTCCCTCCTGACAATATGTCCGAAGTATGAGAGACGAAGTTTGGCCATCTTGGCCTCCAAGGAGCACTCTGGCTGCACTTCTTCCAAAACGGATCTGTTGGTTCTTCTGGCAATCCATGGAACCTTCAATACTGTCCTCCAACACCATAACTCAAATAAGTCCCCAGAAATCATTTGGTCTGGGCCTGCCAAAACAACTGCAGTTCCAGCCATCACATTAGAGGTGAGTTAATTAAATGTTTGACCAAACATAGCAGACTAATTTTTAAGTTGATAATTTTGTATGGTGCGCAAATGATGTTACAAATTTTAGTAGAAAAACGGTTACCCACCCCTGTACACAGGGTCACTATGAATCAGTACTGACTTGACAACACCTTTAAACACACACACACACAGCCAAATAAGCCCTATAGCTACGAGTATGGTCTGCGAGCTCTGTGCACCCACTGCAATGAATTACCAAGCCCAGCAGAAAAGTAGAGAATGCTATGGGGTGGACGGCTGATATCAGAATTATTTAAAAAGTTAGAGAGGAGATGTGTTGAACCTCCACCTCAAAAGAATGAGCTTTGGGCTAACAATGATCTTGACTCTCTGTGCTCCCCTTTTGAGGTTAGAGAAAGTCTGATGCCACCATGCTAAATTTACAGTTGTCCAACAGCTTCAGATCAAGAACTTGAGAACAGAGCCAACTCTAAATTGTTGTTCTTAAGTGTCGTTGAGTTGGTTCTGACCCTATGTAGTGTTTCCGAGGATATAAATCTTTTCACAAGCAAACCTCCACCCTAAATAAAGTACAGAGTCCTGGTGTGGCACTGTGGATTAATGCGCTGGATTGCAATGTTGGTTTGAACAGCAAGGTAGCCAGGATCAAGCTCACCAGCCGCTCCTTGGAAACCCAATACAGGGTCGCTAAGGGTCGGAACCAACTCAACAGCACTTAACAACAACAACAACAAATAAAGTACAGTAAAAAGCTGGAATCTGTATAAGATGGAAATCTGTCATAGAAGGAAAATCCAAATGTTTTCCACTAATAGAGAACAAAACTGGGAGATCCAGAAAAAAAAGGCAGCCTCATTCGGTTTCAGCTCTCACAGGTTTCAATGTACTATATATGTTGTTGTTGTTGTTAAGTGCCATCGTGTCAATTCTGACCCATAGCTACCCTGTATAGGGTTTCCAAGGAGCAGCAGGTCAGCTTCAACTACTGACCCTGCAATTCAAACAACTTTGCAGTCTGACGCACTAGCCCACAGCACCACACCAGGACTCTGTACTGTACTATATAACCACCCCTTTATTGTTACAAAGTCACATTTGGATATAATATGTGATGATGGTTCAAACCTACCAGTTGCTTCCCAGAAGAAAGATGAGGCTGTCTGGAGCCATGAAGATTTACAATCTTGGAAATCCTAAGTAGCAGTTCTACTCCATACTCTAATAGAGTCAATGACTCACAATCAACTTGATGGCAGTGGGTTTAGTTTGGGGGCTACCCTGTATTTTATTAGTTTAGTTATTATTCTTTTTTTAATGTTTGTTGTGAATTATGTGATAGTTTACATGGGAGAACATTAACTTTATGTTCATCCTATCATATATCGTTTCATTGCCATGGTTACAATCCCCTCCATGCATCATCAACCAACCAAAGGGTATACCCTGCACACAGCCCCTCTCCCTCTTTGGGTCTAGAGTCCCCAGCCACTCCATATCTCCACGTCATCCTCTCTGCCTCCATCTCTGGCGTCACTGCTTTTCTGGGTAGGTTCCCACACTCCACTCTTCTCACTTGATGGTTCCAGGGACCACCGTTCCTAGACTGCAAAGTAAGTTACTCCCCTACTTTTGCTACAAAATGTCTACATTTACATTTCCAACCCTCAAAGTCAGTCCTGATAACAATTATTCACCTTTGTACCAAGAGGAACCTATCACCATCTCCTTTCTCATTAGCCCCGCCCAGACAGATTGGATACTTCTCAGTGGAAATTCTACCTTCCTTCACGCCTTCTGGATCTAGGCCCCCTCTTGAAAGCATGTAAGCTAGTCACTTCTTGCCTTTGCAGCCTCCCCTCCCCATTTTGGGTAGCCAGTGTCCAAGTTACCCATCCCTATCTACTTTGTGTATGGAGGAGGTGGGAATGATCCTTGCTGTAAAGATTTGTTTCCTCTTTTGGGCTACTGCATCCATAGGTGTAGGTCAAGTTCATCAAATTGTATCAGATTACTCTTTTTTTCCTCTTCTTTCTTCTTCTAGTTGAGCTCTGATCATCCAGTCATTGAAGCCAGGTCAAGTGGGTATATCTGCCAGTGTGGATGTTCTTGTGTATATGTCCTTTCTTCTTATCAGCCGGACGCTTCACTCTCCACTCTAGTCCTCTGTGTCTATGTTACTGACTCTGGGCCCAAGAGTCCCCTGATCTTGCCACACTGCTGGCCGACCAGGTCTCCACCTGGGTTCAAAGGAGTCTATTGAACTTTGTAGGGCTTAGCTCGCAGCTTCATTGCTGTTTTTCCCTCACTTCCCCTTATAGGTGATGAACATGATCACCAATCAGAGTGCTTGTCTGCTCATAAATTCCCATTGAGTTTTCGTGTTGGAAGGGAGTTTTCCCTGAGGGGACACGGCCACTTGCCTTGATGTCTCTCTCTTTCTTTTTTTTTAATGTATTTTTTGAGAATTATGTGATAGTTTACATGGGAGAACATTACTTTTACATTCATCCTATCATATATTGTTTCCTTGCCATGGTTACAATCCCTTGCATGCATCATCAACCAACCAAAGAGCCTGCCCCTCGGTCGTCAACACACAGCCCCTCTCCCTCTCTGTGTCTAAAGTCCCCAGATGCTCCATCTCTCAACGTCATCATCTCTGCCTGCATCGTTGGCATCATTGCTTCTCTGGGTAGGGTTCCACTTTCCACTCTTCTCCCTTTATGGTCCCAGGGACCTCTGCTCCTGGACTGGAAAGTTAATCACTCCCCTCCTTTTTCTAAAAAATGTCAACCTTTACATTTCCAACCCTCACAATCAGTCCTGATAACAATTATTCACTATTGTATCATAAGAGACCTATCCACATCTCCTTTCATCAGCCCCTCCTAGACAGATTGGATACAACTCAGTGTAGATTCTACCTTGCTCCATGCTCTCTGGCTCTAGGTTCCCTCTTGAAAGCTTGTAAGCCAGTCACTTCTTCCCTCTCTAGCCCCCCATTTTGGGCAGCCAATGTCCAAGTTGCCCATCCCTGTCCACTCTGTGTAGGAAAGGGGTGGGAATGATCCTCGCTGTGAAGATTTGTTCCCTCTTTTGAACTACTGCATCCATAGGTGTAGGTCAAGTTCATCACATTGTATCAGGTTACTCTTTTTTTCCTCTTCTTTCTTCTTCTAGTTGAGCTCTGATCATCTAATCATTGAAGCCAGGTCAAGTGGCTATTATCTGCAAGTGTGGGTGTACTTATGCATATGCCCTCTCTTCTTATCAGCTGGACGCTTTACTCTCCACTTTAGTTCTCTGTGGCTATGTCAGTGACTCTGAGCCCAAGAGTCCCCAGATCTTGCCACACTGCTGGCCAACCAGGTCTCCAGCTGGGTTCACAGGAGTCTATTGAATGTTTTAGGGCTTAGCTCGCAGCTTCATAACTGTCTTTCCCTCACTTTCCCTTATTGGTGACAAATGTGGTCACCAATCAGAGCATGTATCTCCATTGACTCTTAGTCTTAGAAGGAGGTTTGCTCTGAGGGGACCCTACCACTTGCCTTGATGAATCCTGGGTGAGCAATCTGCTTGTTGTTGTAGTAATCAGTCGGACTGCCGATATTGTTTTGTATTTTTCCTGTCGGTCTTTCTTTCAAGAAGTATCTTCTGTTCTTCTAGTCACTGCAGGTTGGTCTGCTTGTCCTTTCAAGTAGAAATTTCCCACCTCAGAAGATTATGGGTGAGGTTCAGGATTCCACCTGTGGTCTTATGTAATGCAGAGACTCTGCAGGGAGCCTCCTTCACTGGCCTCCCTCCCTAGCACCGAAACTACCCTGTGTCAATTCCTTACCCTTTGCTCCACCTTCGCCTCCCTCCCCTAACACTACCCTCACATCCCCGTAATCAGCAAAGAATTCCACCCCCCTCCCTTTAGTATGGGTTCTTTTTCTTAGTCTTTTACAGTAGTGGTCCTATGCTGTATTTCTCTTTTTGCAACTGACTAATTTCACTCAAAATAATGTCCTCAAGGTTCATCCATGTTATGTGATAGTTTACAGCTTCCTTGTTGTTCTTCAAGGTAGCATAATATTCCATTGTGTGTATGTACCACAGTTTGTTTATCCATTCTTCTGTCGATGGGCACTTAGACTGTCTCCATCTTTTTGCTATTGTAAATATAGTGTTGCTATGAACATTGGTGTGCATATGTCTACTAGTGTTATGGCTAGTATTTCTTGTGGGTAAATACCAAGTAGAGGAATTGCTGGATCATTAGATATTTCTATTTCTAACCTTCTGAGGAAGCGTCATATTGCTTTCCAGAGAGGTTGGACCATTTTGAAATTCCACCAACAGTGATGGAGCATCCCAGTCTGTCCACATCCTTCCCAGCATTTATTGTACTCTAGTTTTGTTATCTTTGCTGTTATTGCTTTTGTGAGATGATATCTCATTGTTGTTTTGATTTGCATCTCTCTAATGGTTAATGGTCTTGAACATTTCTTCATTTGTTTGTTGGCTGCCCAGATCACCTCCTTGGTGAAGTGTCTGTTCATGTCCTGTGCCCATTTTTTTATTGGATTATTTATCTTTTTCTTGTACAGGTGTTATAGTTTCCTATATATTTTAGAAATGAGTCCCTTGTCTGATGTGTCATTGCAAAATATTTTTGCCCTTTCTGTGGTTTCCCTTTACTACGTGAAGGCTTTCGATTGTGTGGATCATGACAAGCTATGAACAACATTGAGAAGTATGAGTATTCCAGAACATTTAAAAGATAGAAGTGTGTGTGTGGGAATTCTGTAGCCAAATATGAGTATGACATTAATGTCCCTCTCTCAGCTTCTTGCTTTCAAGCCTGCCTGAGAAATTTCAAGATGCCACTGTTAGTCATTGTGACGTAACTCAGGATTTAATTTTTGGCCTTTTTCCTTTATAGTCTGTCTCTCTCCTGCTCCACAATCCCGTTCAGGCCTTTTCCTATTGGTAAAGAGTTCAGGACCAGCTGTGGCCATTTGGGGCTGCTGTTTGGTTTTAAGTGGAAACCGTTCCTTTAAATTTTTAGCAGATCGATGTGCATACATAGTAGAACCTCAAGGGATGGTGGGGGTGTCCACTCACTCAGGCACCCCCTCTAGTCACCAGAATGGAGGTGCACAGACATCGAGAAACTAATGAACAGATACAACAACAAAAATAATGTCCACACCTTTATTCTGAGGCTCAATCAGGCATCAGGTGTCCACGGCAGCTTTGATCCTTCCCCTGCTCCATCTCACCCAAGATGGCTGCTCTGGGAGCCCCTGAGGCCAGCAGATCTGAAAGCACTAGATTTCTTACTTATACTACAAATTCCACTGGCTGTAAGCCTTCAAATTTCTAAATATTCCTTTAGATGTGGTTCAGAATTCTGGGAGCATCCCCTGAACCTGCTTTGTCTTGTATTCTGTTATTGCTGATGGAGATCCTCATTGCACTTCTCCACAATCCACCAACTAGGCCCCCCATAGGGTTTTCTAGCCTGCAATCTTTATGGGAAAAGATTGCCTGGTTTTCCCCCCATGAAATGTTGGGTGAATTGGACCCGTCAATCTTTTGGTTAGCAGCTTAGTGCTTAACTGTTGCACCATCAGGGGACTTGTTCCAAAGAGTACACCAAAACCTACTGTTATCAAGTCAATTCTGACCCATAGCACCCTATAGAATAGAGTAGAACTGTGCCTTAGTGTTTCTGAGACTGTAAAGCTTTAAGGGAGAAGGTTCTTCAGAGATGTGAAGAAGCTGGTAGGTTTGAACTACTGACCTTAGAGTTAGCAGACCGATGCTTAACCCAGTGCACCACCAGTGTATGTTGTTGTTAAATGCCTTTGAGTCAATTATGACTCATACCAACTCTGTATAGGGTTTCCAAGGAGCAGCTGGTGGGTTTGAACTGCCAACCTTATAGTTGGCAGTTCAGTGCTTCCCCAACAACACCACACCAAGACTCCAAAGAGTATGTTGTTGTTGATATTGTCAAGTGCCATCAAGTCAGTTCAGACTTATAGTGACCCTGTGCAAGTCCTATAAATGTGTTTCTAAGCAGCCCCAGACAATATTGGTGCTGCCCCTGACAGTAAATGTAGCACCATAGCCCAGGAAGTACTAGTCCAGACCCCAAACACAGAGCCCCTTCATACAACATCAGTTCAGTGAGTGGGTTTGATTTTAATTATTGAAAAATCCTGGCAAATAATTAAGATACTAGTCTTTTTCAGGTTTTGATATATTAGACTGTAAAAGGCTGATGTGGCACAGCAGGATATGCAATGGACTGGTAACAGCAAGACCAGCAGTTCAAACCCACCAGCTGCTTGTTAAAACACAATACAGGGTCGTTATGAGTTAGAATCGACTTAATGGCGCACAAAAACAAAAACAACAAAAGGTTTTTGACTATAGTATGGATGAAATTGCATGTGGTTGTTGTTAGGTTCCATCTAGTCATCTCCAACTCATAGCGACCCTATGCACAACAGAACCAAATATTAACTGATCATACGCCATCCACACAATTTTTGTTTTGTTTGAACCCACTATTGATCTGCCTCATTGAAGGTCTTCTTCTTTTTTGCTGACCTTTCACTTTATCAAGCATAATATCCTTCTCCATGAACTGGTCCCTCCTGATAACATGCCCAAAGTAAGTAAGAAAAAGTTTTGCCATCCTCACTTCTAAGTATTCTAGCTGTACTTTTTCTAAGACAGATTTGTTTTTGTTTTTGTTTTTTTTCTGGCTGTTCATGGTAGTTTCAATATTCTTCCCCAAAATAATAATTCAAGTGCATCAATTCTTCTAAAATGTTCCTTATATGAGGCAATTGATAATTCCATGGCTTGGTAAGGTGCAACTTAGTCCACAAAGTGACGCTTTTGCTCTTTAAAGAGGTCTTTTGAAGCAGATTTGCCAAATGCAATATATTGTTTGATTTCTTGAGTGGGGCTTTCATTAGTGTTGATTGTGGATCCAAATCAAATGAAACCACTTTTCACTATGTTCACTGATCCAGTTGTGGCAATTTTTGTTTTCTTTACATTGAGTTATAATCCATACTGAAGTAGCAGTAGTTTTATTGCAACAACTGCAGTGAAATTCACTTGCATTTTCTCTCATTATCAGATTCTATCCAAACAAGTATTCTGTAAATCCAAATCCAGTGTGCAGTACTTGGTAAAAAGACATCATGGTTGGTAAAGTAGAGAGTCAATGAAAAAGAAGAAGACCTTTAACAAGATGAATTGATACAGTGGCAGCAGCAATGGACTCAAACATGACAGCAATTGTGAAGATAGCATAGAACCAGGCAGTGTTTTGTTCTCTTGTACAGGATGTCACCTGACAATAATAACAATGGAGTCCTGGTGTGGCACTGTGGGTTAATGCGCCAGACTACAAAGCTGTTTGAACTGCAATGTCAGTGGTTCAAGTTCACCAACTGCTTCTTGGAAACTCTCTACTGGGTCCCTATGGGTCGTAACAGACTCAATGGCACTTAACAACAACAATAACAATGAGTAAGGAAGACCATAAAAAAATTGATGCATTTGAGTTATTGTGTTGGATAAGAATATTAAAAGTGCCATGGAATGCTAGAAGAACAAACAAATACGTATTGGAAGAGCCAGAGTTCTCCTTAGAAGCCAGAATGGCAAGACTTTGTTTCTCATACTATGGACATATTATCTGGAGGGACTAGTCCCTGAAGAAGGACATCATACTTGCTAAAGGGCAGGGTCAGCAAAAAGAGGAAAACCCTCAACAAGTTGGATTGGCATAGTGGCAACAGCAATGGGCTTTAAGTGTAACAGCATTTGTGAGGATTGCACCATTCTGTTGTGCATTCTGGATGGCACCTAACAACAATAATATATCCATGTTTTAGAACACCTTCATATATCTGTTCTATATCAGAAATAATCTGTATGTGTTAAAGAATCCTGTAGGGTAAGCACTGGACTGCTAACCAAAAGTTTGGTGGTTCAAACCCATGAACTATACCTCAGAAACCCTACACAGGGTTGCTATGAACCGACTCAATTTGATGGCACTTGACAGCAACAACAACAACAAAGTCTTGATCATCATCTGAAACGTTTCTAAATGTTTTTACATGAAAATTATGTTTTATGTTTTAATCTTAGGCACTTTTGCACAAGTTGTTTCACTATACCTTTTGTAAAGTATTTTTGCCTACTTTTGTAATCTCATCAGGATACAACACCATGGCAATATAATGCTTCTTGAGAATAGTAATCAAGTATTCCAGAACACTTAATTGTGCTCATGAGGAATCTGTACCTGGACCAAGAGGCAGTTGTTCGAACAAGAACATGGAAATGCTGAATGTTTTAAAACTAAGAAAGGTGTGTGACAAGGTTGTATTCTTTCACCATACTTATTCAACTTTTATGCTGAGCAAATAATCTGAGAAGCTGGGTTATATGAAGAAAAACATGGCATCAGAATTTGAGGAAGACTCATTAACAACCTGCAATATGAAGATGATACAACCTTGCTTGCTGAAAGTGAAGAGGATTTGAAACATTACTGATGAAGATCAAAGAACACAACCTTCGATATGGATTGCATCTCAATGTCAAGAAAACAAAAATCCTCAACACTGGACCAATAAACAACATTCTTAACAATGGAGAAAAGATTGAAGTTGTCAAGGATTTCATTCTTCTTGGATCAACTATGAACACTCACAGAAGCAGCAGTCAAGAAATCAAATGACGTATTGCAATAGACAAATCTGCTTGCTGCACAAGACCTTTTTAAAGTATTGAATTTCAAAGATGTCAGCTTGAGGACTAAGGTGCACCTGACCCAAGCCATGGTATAATCTCATATGCATGCGAAAGCTGGGCAGTAAATAAGGAAGACCATCGAAGAATTGACACATTTGAGTTATGGTGTTGGAGGAGAATATTGAAAGTGCCATGGGCTGCCAAAAGAACCAACAGATCTGTGTTGGAAGAAGTGTAGCCAGAGTGCTCTTTGGAGGCCAGAATGGCCAAACCTCGTCTCTCATACTTCAGACATATTGTCAGAAGGGACCAGTCGCTGGAGAAGGATATCATGCTTTGTAAGGTGGAGGGCCAGAGAAAACGAGGAAGAACCCCAACGAGATGGATTGGCCAAGTGGCAGCATCGGTGGACTCAAGCGTGGCAACAATAGGGAGTTTGGCCCAAAATCAGATAGTGTTTCCTTCTGCTGTGCATAAGGTTGCTATGAGTCGATACTGACTCGAAGGCACCTAACAACAACAACATGTGCTTAGATCATAGCTATAAATATTTATTGACTGAAGGAATGATGCTCAGAGAAGTAACTTGTCCATGGCCACCAGCTTTAGAAAATCCTGCTTTAGAAACTACACATATTTGGATCATTGTTTAAACCATATTGGATCTGCATGGGCAACCATCTTAAATCATATGGAGTCAAGTATGAGGAAAAGGTCAAACAATCACAGGATGCTCGTCCCAAAATAGTCACATTGCTGGATTAAGGCCAGCAACAATCAACATTGAGATTTCTCATATTATGAGGGGAAAATAAACCCCAGCTTTGTTTAATTTGCTGTAAAACAGATGGTATGGAACTTGTAGCTTAAAGTACTGCTGACAATCACCTTGTTCCCCAGGAGCCCCTCAGTGCTTGTTTAGCTACTTATATGGGACAAAGGAGTCTGGCTCACTGGTTATGAACAGCCATGCCACAGAGGTCCTCTGTGGGCAGGGAGAAAAATTTCCTTTAACAATTGAAGCACTAGAGAGCTCCTTTGTTCTATGTGATTCTAACATTGAGAGGCAAGGAGGAAGGAAGGGATAGGAGCATTTTAAATAAAGTCTGGGACTCAGCTCTAAATATTGTGCAACTTGGAGCTCGCAGGTTTATTCTAAAATGTTTCAACATGGCACTAGATAGACAAGAGGCTCATTCAACACGGAAGCCCTGAGTTCAAGGCAGAAAAATAAATTTGAGGGAGAAAAATGGTATGGGTAATTTACCTGGAAATGAGGAACTTGCCTTTCATTCTGAGTGCCTTCACTGTTGTAGGTGTCCACGAAAGTGGAAACAATGAGGAATAAGTAAGACATAGGTAAGCAGCAGTGAAAGGGCGTGCTTAGCTAGAAAAAGCAGATTTCCTGGGGCACCTAAGACCAATGAGACTTTCTAAATCATTTGCATATGTGAGGTAAATCTGTTCACAGGCACAGCACCTTGAGGGACTGACTGCCCCTATAACTGTTATAGATTCTCAAAAAGACTGGGATCTAGAAAACTGGTGGAAACCCTCTTCTGCTCAGGTCACCCTGGCAGACTTCAGAAAGTAAGTGGGCAGCTGTTCCAGCCACAAGGGGATGCTGTACAGACATTTTCTAATGTTTCAAAACAATCAGGGCTGAAATAAGGACCCAATGCTAGTAGCAGAGGACTGTAGCTTTTTGGTATAAATGACATTTTAGAAACTTACTCTGTTATTTTACTTGTGTTATTTGAACTTGTGTCTGCAGAATGGCAAATATGCTAGATACGGGTTGTAATTTTACCTGCCTCCTATCTTAACCAGGATTAGGAGTACTGAGGGCCTTCTCCTCCATTTCTCTGGTTAATAGACTACTGACTAATTTCCAAGGGCAGAAAACCGCAGGTGAAGAGAAGACCTTGAAGGTAACCTCCTATTTTCCAGAAGAATAAACTAAAGTCCAGAATTGCTGCAAACCTAATTTGTGTGGGATCCAACAATGTGTCCCCTCTCCAATGCCATGCCTCCATCCCATTCCATTTCTCTTGGAAGTAAAGGATCCCTATTCAGCCTTTTGTAAAAGGCCTCTTATGTAGTTACGCTAACCCATGGGTGTAGGAAATTTAAGTGTCATTTTATGATTGTCAACCCTCCACATTAGTGCAAATGACCCCTCAGGAGGCAGCAATGACACAAATCAATTAATAGAAAAAAGGTAGATTGGCAAGGCAGTCATTTGGAAAAACCATTTAACTTCGTTTGTTGTTAACACTCAAATCAGAAGCATGTACATAATAACCAAAGACAGGAGTGCTGCTTAATGCTTTTTCTAATTAAATATCTCTCCTTATTGGTGATTGCCTTTTTAGATATTTGCAAGAAAACAAATGGTATAAAATTTATTACTAGGGTTACTAAATGATGTTTTGTTATAAGGGGCTGAAAATAAGTTTAATATTTTAGTCTGTCAATTATGTCATTTTTTTCTTCCATTTCCAGACACTATTAAAACAATAATGGATCTGAGGTCAAAGTTTTTATTAAAAGAACTGACTCAATAGAAGTGGGTTTGGGCTTTTGTTTTTTGTGATTGATATATATATATATTAAATTAAGGTACTGTGAGAAAATAATTCCCTGCA
>NW_006409113.1:69237-93546 GCF_000296735.1 Chrysochloris asiatica
GTTGTTGTTGTTAAGTGCCGTCGAGTCAGTTCTGACCCATAGCTACCCTGAACAGGGTTTCCTAGGCTGTAAATCTTTACAGGAGCAGAAAGCCTCCTGTTTCTCCCACGGAGAAGCTGGTAGTTTCGAACTGCTGACCTTGCGGTGTTAGGGACCGCAATCACTGAAATGTTGAGGCCCTGTGTCATGGACGAAAATTGAACACAGTGGATCCACTCAGAATTGCTAGCCAGGGACCCTGAGGGCCAAAGGAAGTGACCTCCTGACATCCCGGGTTCACAGGCTTTTACAAACTCACTGCTGGGCTACCTCTGTATAATTTTCTTTGGTCTTATTCTTCATTCTATGCTTCTAATTCCAGTAATTGTAGCTTCTGAGAAAATGGTTTCTTATGTGCCTCTCTTAATGTCTCCACTGTGTTGGCAGTACGTAGGGTCCTAGGAACAAATCTCTCTGAGGAACAAATTCTGGCCACCTGGCAAGCATGGCAAAACTGTTCTTTATCAAGTTATTCAGTTATGTTTGATATTAACTTAATACATGAGCCCTTGATACCCATGGACAAATATTAAAACAAAAGCCTCTTCTAAGGCCGAGGCTGTAAAAGTTCCAAAGGCAAGTTTGCAAGGGGACTCTGGAGACAGTCTGCCCAAGGAATTCACTCAAAGTAGATTGGCGAATTCTGGAGTCTTGTTCAAGGAATAATAGTGTCAGCCATTCTAATCGTCCCCAGGTGTCCCTCTTCCTCCTGCAAGCCTTAGCCAGGTAGCTGAAACAGCTTGATTCTTTCCAGACTTTTTGAATCCGTTTCTCACCTTTACCCATTCCATATTAAGTGCTATAGATATGTTAATTAACCTTGAGAAACCTCGAGTCGCTGCCTTAGGATTTGAATCTAAAAATTAATTTATAACAATTTGCTTGAATTTCTGGAAAAGTAAGGATGTTACATTATCAAGACAATTTGCGATGTATATTTTAGAATTTGTTCCTGTAAATCATTGTGTCCTGTTTTGAACGATTAATCACATTTCACTTCTGTACCCTGTCTTAATAATCCCCTTCTTCCTTTGTGTAAAATCCCTCCCTGAAATAAAAGAAGGGTGCAGTTTGAACCCTGTGTGCATTACTGCCTGCAGGGGCCATGATGCCTGTAATCCAGGGTCTGCCCGCCAGTCTTGCATCCACTCTAGTTTCCAGGTGTCTCTTTGTCTCTCTCGTCGTATCTTTGTGTGTATTCTTTTTCTATCTCTGTCACCGCCAGATCTCCCTACTTTGTGAACCAAACTTCCCTGTCGAGGCCGGTCCTCGACATTGTGGTTCATAGCCTGATTCGTAACCACTACGCTATAGCTAGTTAAATAATTGAGACCTGCCGTAGTACTGTAGGATAAGCACTGGAAACCCACCAGTCACCCCTCAGAAACCCTATACAGGGTCGCTTTGAGTTGGAACTGGCTCGATAGCACTGAACAGCAACATTTAAATAATTTTCCATATTACACTAGGAGAGATAAAGAGGTAGAAAATAACTTTGAGTTCCCTAACACAAACAACATGGGGTATGAGTTTGCATAATTAGAAATAACATAACAATTGTGGGAAAGTATTTGCTAAAAGCACTGTTACTATTTCTTCCACTTCACCATGCCCTTGAGTGTATCCCTCCCACATGAGTCAGTGCTTGCCCGTGGTTAATGGGACAATAGCAAATATGACATAAATAGAGACTTGAAAAATGCTTCTGTTGGGACTTGCCTTCTCTAGATTCTCTTGAGAGTTGTATATTCATCATCATTAAATGATCCCGGGCTAGCCTACTAACTGATAAGAGACACATGATCAAATCATGCCTTGTCTCACCTGACAGACAGCCAACATACAGACATCTGAATGAGGGCATCTGGGACCAAACAAATGGAAAAGAAGTTTAAGCTAGTACCTGAAGAATGATAGGAGTTGCCAGTTAGTTTCTTTGTATCCAATAGTTCCAAATATCAAGTCAGTAACTGCTCCTCAGAGGAAATATACTGGTGTCAGGGAAGCACCCTGAACCCTTCTAGGGAGGATAATGGTTTTAAATCAAGTACCAAAAGGTTATGGGTAGGTAGCCTTTGATGAAGTGGCTGCTTGGCACAAATCATTAATTACAATACTTTTGTATTCAGGACTTGGGTCTCATAAAATGAAATTTAGAATAAATGTATAAAATCTTTATTGTTGTTAGGTGTCTTTGAGTAGGTTCTGATGCATAGCGACCCTATGCACAACAGAACAAAGCACTACTGAGTCCTATACCATCATCACAATTGTTATGCTTGAGCCCATTGCTGCTGCCAATCCATTTCATTAGGGGTCTTCCTCTTTTTCACTGACACTCCACTTTATCAAACATGATGTCCTTCTCCAGGGACTGGGCCCTCCTGATAATGTCCAAAATATGAAAGAGGAAGTCTCACCATCTTAGCTTCTTAGAAGCATTCTGACTGTACTTCCTTCTACACAGATTTGGTCATTCATCTGGCAGTCCACGGTACTTTTAATATTCTTCTCCACCACCATAACTCAAATGCACTGATGTTTCTAAGGTCTTCCTCATTCATTGTCCACCTTTCACATGCATATGAGTCAATTGAAAATACCATGACTTGGGTCAGGGCAACCTTAGTCTTCAAAATAAAATATTTTCTCTTGAACACTTTAAGGAGGTCTTTTGCAGCAGAATTGCCTAATACAATACATTGTTTGATTTCTTGACTAGTACGTCCATAAGTAATGATTGTGGATCCAAGCAAAATGAAATCTTTGACAACTTCAATCTTTTCTCCATTTATCATGATGTCATTAATTTAATGACCCAATTGAGAAGATTTTTCTTTCTTTTCATTAAAGTGCAATCCATAGCAAAGGCTATGGTCTTTGATCTTCACCAATAAGTATTTCAAGTCCTCTTTGCTTCCAGCAAGCAAGGTTGTATCATCTGCATATCACAGGTTGTTAATAAGTCTTCTCCCAAACTTGATGTTACATGATTCTTCTTATAATTCAGCTTCTTGGATTATTTGTTCAGCAGAGAGATTGAATAAGTATGGTGAAAGGACACACCCCTGGCACACACCTTTCCTGATTTTAAACCATTCAGTATACCCTTGTTATGATTAAAAGACTGTCTCTTGGACTTTGTAAAAGTTCTTCATGAGCACAATTAAATGCTCTAAAATAGCCATTCTTATCATTAACCATAGCTTGTTATGATCCATATAGTCAAAAGCCTTTGCATAGTCAATTAAGGTCGGCAGTTCAAACCCACCAGCCACTCCTTGAATACCCTATACAAGGTCGTTATGAGTTGGAACCAACTTGACAGCTCTTAACAACAATAACAACAAAAATTTTTTCTGGTATTCTGTGCTTTCAGCCAAAATCCATCTGACATCAATAATAGTAATGAGATTTATCCCTCATTCTATCTCCTCTTCTGAATCTGGCTGAATTTCTGGCAGGTCCCTGTTGATGTACTATTGTGACTGTTTTTGAATTTTCTTCCACAAAATTTTACTTGCATGTGATATGCTGATATTTTTCAATGGTTTCTGCAGTCCATTGGGTCACCTATCTTTGGAATGGGCATAAATATGGATCTCTTCCAATTGGTTGGCCAGGTAGCTGTCTTCCAATTTTTTTTGGCAAAGATGCTTCTCAGGAGAAAGGTAAGGCTTTCTGCTCCCATGATGATATACAGGCTCGGAAAACCTATGAGTTGTAATCAATTTGAGACACCAGCACAACCATTTAATACACTGAATACTTATGAAGGATATGTTTTCTGTGTTTTTGTTGACCTCTTCAGCACTTAATACAGCAATAGTCATATGTATTTGTTGTTATTGTTATTAAGTATCATCAAGTCCTTTCCAATTCACAGCAACCCTATGTTGGGTTTCCAAAGAATGAGCCACCAACCTTGCAGTTAGCAATCCAGTGCTTATCCTACAGCAGCACACATTTAGTAGCAGCTTAATAAATGCTTGTTGAATCATCAAATTTAATCCTTAATCCTGATGATGTACTCCAATCTCTTCTTTTCTTTGACTTCTTCCTTTTTCATCAAATTTTGGAGAAGAATGTGACGAATGTATCTTCAGAATCAACAAGGGAGTGAGAGGGAGTTGAGTTGAACAGGGATGCTTTGGTTTTATGTATTTTTTTTCTCTGATTTTCACTGGCTGTAATTCCATGAATAGCAGATATCCCCCTAGAGACCCAGGCAGTATACTTTCTTCTTGCCATTTCTCATAATATTTCTGTGAGTCCCCATTCCTTCCTATGCACAAAAGCTAGCATTACTGAGCTGTCTGGCCTTATCTGGATTGATTTTGCAAATGGAAAGGAGTTCATTGTTTCAGTGATTTGTATAAATCCAATCAGGTGATCTAATCTAAACTATGCCTAAGTATATGTAAGCTTGCTGGTGACCATGTTGGTCTACTGGAAAGTGGAAGAGAGGGAAAGACAACAATGAAGATATGGGCTGAGTTCGACCATGTTCCATAGACTCCCGTTGACCTGGAGATGAGAAAGAGAAGAGGTTGGTCCAAAATGTGGTGAGACCTGGGAACTCCTGAGCCCATGGATAAGGACATAGCCACAGAGGGCTAGAGCTGGTAGAACTAATATGAAGTGAGGGGAGAGGCGCAAGAATGTCCAAACTTGTATATACTACCCATTCGACCTAGCTTGATGGCTTGATGATTACGATAGCTTGATGATCAGAACTCGACTAGAGGAAGATAAAAGAAACAAAAAACATTTTTTGATAAAGGGAACAAGTGTAAATTGCTACAATTTGGTGAATTTGACCTATACTTATGTTGTTGTTAAGTACCATCGAGTCAATTCTGACCCATAGAGACCCTGTATAGGGTTTCCAAGGAGCAGCTGGTGAGCTTGAACCACTGACCTTGCAGTTTAAGTGACTTCGCTGTCTGACACATTAGCCTACAGTGCCACACCAGGGCTCCAACCTATACTTATAATAGTTCAAAATACCAACCAAGAGGGAAGGAGTCTTCACATCAAGTTTCAATCCTATCCACTTTGTACACAGGGTTGATAGGAATGGGCGACTTAGACACTGGCAACCTAAAATGGGAGAAGGGGTGAGGGGGGCTATAAAGGCATGAAGTGACTAGCTTACAAGTTTTCAAGAAGGAGTTTAGTTTCAGAGTGTGAGGGGGAAGGTAAAATCCTCATTGACTAGTTTTCATCTTGTCTAGATGGGTCTGGTGAAAGGAAATGGTGGAGAGGTGGGGCTTGATGACAGCTAGGGTGGAGGTGCAATGAAGTTCACCATCAGCAATACCACAGAATAACAGGCAAAGCAGATCCAGGGCAAAGCTCCAAAACTCAGAACCAAAGAGATAGGAATATTTTTGAAGGTTTGAAGGCTTATAGATTGTGGGATTTGAAGCTGAAGTAAAAAATTGTGTACTTTTGAATCTGCCGGGCTGGGCTCAGAGGCCTGGAGCTGACTTCTTGGACAAGACCAAATGGCAAGACCAAACAGGGGAGCAGAAACACCACGGGAAAATGCCACGGGATCCTTGGAGCAAAGGTGGACAATACACTTTGTCAGTTTTGTTTTGTTCTGATTTTCTTTCTTTTTTTTTTTTCTTTTTTTTGGTATCTGGTCATTGGCGCACCCACTGTTTGTCACCTTCATTCTGGTGACTAGAGGGAGAGCCTGAGCGAGTGGACACCCCCCCACCATCACCACTGGTGGGTTCTTCTGCCATGCATGTGCACAGATACTCAGCCCAAGAGCAGGCCCTGAAGGGTTTTTGCTTGTTTGTCTTTTGTATTGCTTTTTAATATGGAAAAGGCCAGGACAGGGCTGTAGAGAGGAAAAGAGGGTTTAAAAACAAAGCAGGCCAAAAATTAAATTAAAGCCTGAGGTATAGCATAACAACCAACACTGGAATCTTGAAATCTCTCAGGCAGTTTTGAAAGCAAGAAGCTGAAGAGAGGACATTAAAGTCATACTTATATTAGGCTACAGATTTCTTTTTCTCTTCTCTCCTTCCTCTCCCTTTTCTGTGATTATAGACTGCAGTATTCAGTCTAGTTTTTGTTGTTGCTGTTTTGTTGTTGTTGTTTTTCTCTCTTGTTTTGTGTTTTTTTCAGCTGGTGCTGTTTTGCTGTTATATGCTCCCCTTTCTACCTTTGGAGGACTCTTTATCTCCATATATTACACAAGAAGAGTCAGAAACTGCTGCCATATAGCCAAGCTACAATCACACTCTATAAAACACCAAAATCCAGGCAAGAACCAATACCAACTGCCATATACCAGGGAAACAGACAACACCTGTGAAAGTTACTCTGAGTTAAACAATAAGAAGAGTGAAAAGGGAAGCCCACATCCTGATCACATCTCCCTGGAAGCAATCAGAAAGCATAAAAAAGACCAAAACACATACTCAATTAAGTATTAAGGCCACAGATAAACACTAAACATGTCCAAGAAGCAAAAGAAGATCACCATATTAGCACATGTCCAGAAACAAGATAAAATGTCTGAGACAAATGACCTAGAGATAGACATGGACTCCATTCTAGAAGGAGGGCAGGCCTTGGAAATGCCTGAGAAGGAATTCAGAAAAATGATTATAAAATGTTTCAAAACACTTAACAATGGAGTTGAGAAAAATAAGGAAGAAGTCAGGAAGGTGCTATAGGAACAATCAAACAAGATAGATACAGCATTGGAAACAATTCAAAACCTACAGAAAGAGGCTCAAACAATCAATAACAGAATATCAGAAATAGATAATACTCTGAAATGGCAAAGGAGTAGAATAGATGAGATGAAAGGCAGAACCAGTGAACTAGAAGACAAATCTCTCAATACCACTAAGATAGAAGAACGAAGACAAAAAAGGATAAAAAAAAAATCTGAAGAAGGTCTAAGATTCATGTTGGACAACATGACGAGGAATAACTTAAGAATTATCACCATTCCAAAACAAGAAGAATCACACAAGTCCACAGAGGAAATAGTTGAAGAACTGCTGGAAGAAAATTTCTCTAGAATCCTGAAAAGTGAAAAGATAAATATTCAAGAAGCTCAACGAACTCCAGGAAAGATAGACCCAAAAGAAAGGAAATGATGATAAGATTCTTATGATTCAATAGTGAGTAATTCTTATCATGACTAACTGCAATGCCACAACTGTAAAGGTAGAAGTTATGTAACATAAACAGGGGACTAGTTACTTTTACATTCCAGCAACACAAGATCCTAGGACCATCATGGGAGAAGAGCATGAGCAGAATGTGGGACCCTATCCAAAGAAGCAGTGACCAGAGATGGAAGTAGAGGTGATGGCATGGAGAGAGGGAGCAGCTGAAGACTTTAGACTCATGGAAAGAGAAAGGCTGTGTGCTGGCAGCCAGGAAGCAGGCTTGCAGAATGGTTGTTTATATGATTCCTGTTGTAGTAAGAAGCAAATACTGTTGAATGATGATGCACTGAGGAGATTGTAATCATTGCAATGAAAAGATGAATGTAAAACTGATGTTCTCCCATGTAAACTATCACTCAATTTACACACACACAAACAAAAAACTCAATTTTTTAAAAATTAAAAACAAAAAGAAATTTTGGTACTCCAAGGCACCTACAAGTTAAAAAAGCAAAAAAACAAAAAACTATGCCTAAGTAATCATTGTAAAGGAACATATTAAGGAAGGAAACATGATAAGATGCATGTAAAGATATAATTCCTCTTTTCACTCATTTCATGAATATACATTTTAAAAAATTTCACTTGGGACTTGTCCTTATTTGCTGTTATAAATATCACACAAGTTATTTGTAAGTGATATTTAATTTCCAAGTGTTTGAACATTTTTAGCTTTCTGTTATTGATTTCTAGTTTAGTTCCATTATGATCAGCTATTTCAATTATTTTTTAAATCATGTTTTATTTATGACTAAATATGGTCTACCTTGATGACTATGCCTTCTCTGCTTGAAAAGAATGTCAGCAAAAAATGATGTAAAAGATAAGAATGTGTATGTCACAGTTGGACTTTCAGGATTGGGAACAGAGAGGGGTGGAGTAGGATGTGTACAAAAACTTGAGGTGAAAGAGGCTTAGGCAGAGTGGTGGTAAGAAGAAAGAAGATCACATGAGACAAAGATGAAGGAAAAGGATTGAAAAGAGGGGTATCTCACAAGTGCCTATGATTGCTTTATTCTCTGATGTATCCTTACTCATTATCTTTAGTTTGTTTCTTGCTAAAAATATGTCAAATGCTCTCCTACTGCTTCTATCACAAGAACCAGGTTTTCATATGTCTGCTGGGCCTGAAAAGATTCAGTTGTTTATCTTAGAAAATACACTACAAAGATGGATTCAGAATTTGTGAGAGAGACCTTTTGGTCTGCATTTTAGCCAGTTTCAAGGTAATACTGATGCTGCAGATTTAGAATACTGGGCTAGAGTAATGCTGCTTACACTTTTCAACCAAACTACCCTCAGCAACAGATGTTGTTCTTAGGTGCTGCCTAGTCATTTCTAAAGCATAGCGACTATATGCACAACACAATGAAACACTACCCTGTCCTGTGCCATCCTCACAATTGTTTCACTTAAGCCCATTTCTGTTGCCAATATGACAATTCGTCTGTTGGGAATCTTGCTTTTTTTTTGCTGATCCTCCACTTTACCAAGCATGATGTCCTTCTACAGAGACATTGTTGCTGTTGTTGCTGTTGTTAGGTATCATTGAGTCAGTACCAACTCATAGCGACCCTATGTACAACAGAATGAAGCATTGCCTGGTTCAGCACCAACCTCACAATCATTGCTACATTTGAGCCCATCCCTGCTTTCACTGTGCCAATCCACCTTCTTGGGTGGGGGTCTTTCTCTTTTTCTCCAACCTTCTACTTTACCAGACATGATGTCCTTATCCAGGGACTGGTCCCTCCTGACAATCTGTCTGAAATATGAGAGATGAAGTCTGATCATCCTGACTACAAGAGAACATTCTGGCTATACTTCTTCCAACACAAATTGGTTGGTTCTTTTGGCAGTCATTGGAACTTTTCAATATTTTCCTTAAGGACCATAGCTCAACTAACTGTATCAATTCTTCTAAAGTCTTCCTTATTCACGTCCCAACTTTCACATGCATATGTAGTTATTGAAAATACCATGGCTTGGTCCAGGCACACCTTAGTCCTCAAACTGGTATCTTTGCTCTTCAACAATCCAAAGAGGTCTTGTGCAACAGATTCGCCTAATGCAATACATCATTTGAGTTCTTGACTGCTGCTTCCATGAGTGTTGGTGGTTGATCCGAGCAAAATTAAGTCTTTGACAATTTCAAACTTTTCTCCATTTATCGTGATGTTATTTATTGGTCCAGTGCTGAGGATTTTTGTTTTGTTTACATTGAGATGCAACCCATACCAAAGGCTGTGGTGTTTGATCTTCATCAGTAAGTATTTTAATTCCTATTCACTTTCAGAAAGCAAGATTGTATCATGTGCATATCACAGGTTGTTAATGAGTCTTACTCCAATCCTGATGCCATGTTTTTCTTCATATAATCCTTTTTTTTTTTTTGGATTATTTGTTCAGCATACAGATTGAATAAGTATGTGAGAGAATACAACCCTAACAGACACCTTTCTTAGTTTTGAACATTCAGCGTTCCCTTGTTCTGTTAAAACAAATGTCTCTTAGTCTATGTACAGGTTCTTCATGAGTACAATAGAATGTTATGGAGTACTCACTCTTTGCAATGCCATTCATAGTTTGTCATGACCCAAACAATCAAAAGTCTTTGCGTAGTCAATAAAGCATAGCTAAACATCTTTCTCATATTCTCTGTTTTCAGCCAAGATCCATCTGACATCAGCAATGATATCCCTCGTTCCACGTCCTCTTCTGAATCCAGCTTGAACCTCTGAAGTTCTCTGACAATGTATGGTTGCAACCATTTTTGAATTAACTTTAACAAAATTTTGCTTACATGGGATGTTAATAATATTGTCCGATGATTTCTGCATTCTGTTGGGTCACCTCTCTTTGGAATGGGCACAAATATGGATCTCTTTCAGTCAGTTGACCAGGTAGTTGTCTTCCAAATTTCTTGGCAGAGATGAAAGAGTGCCTCCTGTACTCCATTAGTTTATTGAAATATTTCAATTTGTATACCATCATTTCCCAGAGAGTTATTCTTTATCCATGCCATCAATGAACCTTGAACATCTTCCTTCAGTATCATTGGCTCTTGATCATATACTACCTCTTCAAATGGCTGAATATCAACCATCTCTTTCTGGTGACTGTGTAATTTTTCCATCTTCTTTTGATGCTTTCTGCATCATTTAATATTTTGCCATTGTTGTTATTAAGTGCTGTCAAGTTGGTTCTGACCCATGGCGACCCAGTATAGGGTTTCCAAGGAGTGGCTGGTGAGCTTGAACCATCGACCTTGTAGTTTAAATGACTTTGCAGTCCAGCACATTAGCCCACAGTGCCACACCAAGAATTCAAAATGGCCAGTAACAATACAATTTAGTTCACTAAAGCCTAGTATGTTGATCTTTATGCATTCCATTTCATTTTTTTCTGTACTATGAAGAGTTTTTACTGAATTTTAATTCTACAGTTAAAGTTTTTGTTAGGAAAAATATACAAAAACAAAACAAACAACCCTAAAAAATTGAAATTACATTTTTTAACTGCAAAAGCACAGCAAGCAAGTCAGGATTGGGAAAATGGTTTACATAAATTTCACAGGAGGACATCTGTACATTTTTAATTATAATGATCTAAAAAGCCTAAGTAATTTTCCATTTTTTCTCAAGACAATGAATGACAGGTAGTATTTATCCATGGAGTCCTGGTGTAGTAATGTAGGATAAGCACTGGACCGCAAGGTTGGTGGTTCAAACTCAGCAGCCACTCCTTAGAAACTCCACACAGGGTCACTATGAGTCAGAACAGACTCGATGGCATTTAACAACAACAATTTATCCTTACCAGAAATAAGTAATAATTATGTAATGTGTTTTGCCATGGTTCACTGTAAAGTCTTTATTTTTCTACATCTTGGTCAATCTTTTGAGTAGTTCTTGTCAATGTGATCTCATATAGATAGTTCTGGTTTGGTGCTGCAAGGTAAGCACTGTACTGCTAACCTAAAGGTTGGTAGTGTGAATCAACCAGCCACTCCTTGGAAACCCTATACAGAGTCACTATGAGTCAGAATGAACTCGACAACACTTAGTAACAACAACAAACCATAATACTTAAGGCAGACAGTTTTTGCTAGTTAAGCTAGCCAAGAAGTTCTACTAGTTAAGCTGGTTTTAAGAAGTTCTACTAGTTAAGCTGGTTTTTAAGAAGTTCTACTAGTTAAGCTGGTTTTAAGAAGACTTCAGGGGGTATTTTTGGTTAAAGATTTATAGATTATCTCAGGGTAATAGTTCTGTTCTGCATTTCCCCATTTTTTATGAGGATTCTTCTATAAAATCTTTGATCAAAATGTTTAGTAATGGTAGCCAGAGACCATGCAGTGCTGGTCTCTATGAGTGCGCTATGTGCAATCAAACACCTCATGGAATTTGGGTCCTTGGTTTGGTGTTTATGGTCATAGTTTCATGGAACAACTCAGTTAATTGAGTTAATAACATGCTAAGTGTTTGTATTATAATTTCTAGTTCCTGGGGTCTTAAAAACTTGCAAGCTCCTGTCCAAGACATAACATTTGGCCTCTATTCACCTGGAGCACCATTTCATTTTTGACAACTTCCAGTTTTCCCAGATTTGTAATTCATATATTCCATATTCTGATTACTAATGGATGTTTTCAGAAGTTTCTTCTCATTTTATGTTGTGCCCCATCCGTCAATGAAGGTTCCAAAAGATTTGCCCCATCCATGCCATATGGTCAACTCTACTTTGAGGAGACAGTTCTTCCCCAGTCATATTTTGGACGCCTTCCAACCTGAGGGACTTGGTCCAGGGACTTGGTCATAGCTTCTAGAATCATAGAAGCATACAAGCCACCACAGTACAACAAACTGACAGAGCAGAGGACAACAGTCAACAATTTGGTGTGCATGTGAATATTGTCTCCATTACTTACTGTGAGAATTTCATCAAGATACTTGATGTTCTGTGCATTTTGTATTCTACTCTATTTGTTTTCATATAAAAACAATACCCCTTTAATTTTTCAAGTAAAAAAAGGCAAGTCTAGGTGATTGTAGACCCAAGATGAAGATCAAACACTACAGCCTTCAATATGAATCATACCTCAATGTAAAGAAAATAAAAATTCTCATAGCTGAACCAAATAAGCAACATCACGATAATCAGAGAAAAGATTGAAGCTGTCAAGGAGTTCATTTTTCTTAGGTCCACAATCAATGCTCTGGAAACAGCAGTCAAGAAGTTATGTGACATATTGCATTGGGAAATTTTGCTGCAAAAGCCCTCATTAAAATTGTTAAAAGCAAAGATGTCACTTTGAGGATTAATGTGTGCCAGACCCAAACTATGGTATTTTCAATCACCTTATATGCATGCAAAAGCTGGATAACGAATAAGGAAAGCACTGGACCATAAAGTCCATTTAAACCACAAGTTTGGTGGCTCAAACTCACCAGCCACTCCTTGGTAGGCCTGTAGAGATTCACTCTGAGTCAGAATGGACTCCACAGTACTTACCAACAAACAAGAAAAATTGATGTCTTTAAATTATGATGATGAGCAATATTGAATATACCATGAACTCCCAGAAGAATGAAAAAGTTTGTCATGGAAAAAGTATAACCAGAAAGCTCCTTAGAAGCTAGTATGGTGAGATTTCACCTCCTTTACTCTGGACATGTTATTAGGAGGACCAACTCCCTGAGAAGGACATCATATTTGTTTTTGTTTTTTTTTAAAAAAAGGAAGACCATCAGTGAGGTAAATTGGCACAGTGGCTGCAACAATGGGATCAAACAGCAATGATTGTAAAGATGGCACAGGATAAGCGTTCTCAGAACACACTTCTGTGCATTCATGCATGGTGTGCATTCAATGCCATTATTAATCACCACACTCTTTAGACTTAAGTTTCTACAGGGTGGACAGTCATAGTCATCCTAGAATCCAATCCTTGTTAATAATTAAAGACAATCAATTTAGATCTGCAGGTGTTTCAAAATTGGGAAGTAAGGCAATGCGACCCACAACTTTGGAAATTCACTAGAATAATTCACAGAAAAGGATTCGTGAGACTCAGCATGTAATCGTTCTCAGGGTTAAGATTTATTGCAGTGACAAAGTAAGGATACACAACCAGGTCATAAAGGGAAGGAAACAGGCAAAGTCTGGAGGAATCCATGCAGAGACTTCCTTGTGTTCTCTCCTTGCCATTAGAGGTCACAAAGAGTGCACTTCTCCCCCAGCAACTAAAATACAGGAAATGCTTGCAATGTTTCTGCCCAGGGAAGTCTTTTTAGGCTTAGAATTTAGAGTTTCTATTCAGTTCTGGTCTCATAGGGTTCCTCCCCCTAGCACGCACCAAGATTTCAGACTCCCAGAGGAGAGCAGATGCTCAACGTAAACCACATTGTTTGCACAAACTGTGTAGGCACAGTGAACCACTCTTTTCAATTAGAGAAGAGTGAGAATACTCCCGAAATCCAAACTTCCAGATGCCAGAAAATGACCAAAAGCAGACCTAAGGATAGCAGCCTCAGACTTACTATGTTAACTCCTCTCTGCACAGGAGAGTTGACTGAGACCTCAGATAATAGAAATATTAAGGAACTTGATGGGCTAGAGTGGTGAGGTGAAATCAACAAAGTGAAACCTATTAAGGGAAAATGAGAGCCTTGCATGCAGGTCCAAAAGATTGATCACTAATACTGGCTGAAGGAGACCCAGCTTGACAGCAATTAATGTGAAAAATACCCAAGAGAATTTGCTGCTCAGTATCAATTAACAGTATTAACTGATCCATTGGAAAAACTAATGGAATCTTATTGTAAATTAATGTGTCATGTCCAATCAATGGAGATAGCACTCTCCTGATATTCTAAAATAACTAACACCATTTGGACAAATGTTTGTATTTCTAAGGTTCTTATTTTAATACATATATAAGTAATAAGAGGCTTAAAGTGGGCAGTGCATGTAGCTATATTGACCCTGACAAGAAGCAATCTTAACATCTCTAAAAATTTTGAAATGACTCATGGCTCTTATCTTTTTCCATGAGGCAAAAATTTGCCCAATGGTGAGAGATAGATGCAGAGTGAACATGAAAAGTAGTTAGAACTGCCCAACTTTGAATTAACTAAGTTGGGTAAGAATGCATTCTCCAATCCTAGAAGTATTCACACTGCTGGATACATATCTATCTCTATATTTGAGCCACTGTACTTGAAGTTTTATAAATCCCTTTCCACTTTAAAATTCTTGACTTTATAGTTTTGTAAATTTAGACGTATTCTATTGTGCATATGGCTTAGACACTCCTTAATGAAAAAATGAAGTAAATCCAAGCTATGTGTGCATATGTATGTGGATATATGTAAGTATATACACACAGGAAGTCCCTGGATTACAGACGTCCAATCTATGAACAACTGATTGTTCTTGTTCTGTGCTGTCTAGTTGGTTCTAAATAATTGCTAGCATGTGCAGGGTTTCTGAGGCTGTATATCTTTACAGGAGCAAAAGGCTTAGTTTTTCTCCCATAGGGACAACTGGTTGTTGTTTTTGTTGTTACTAGATGCCATAGAGTTGGTTCCAACTCATAGTGACTTTATGCACAACAGAAGGAAACACTGCACGGTCCTGCGTGATCCTCAGAATCGTCGTTAGACTTGAGCCTATTGCCACTGTGCCAATCCGTCTTGCTGGGGGACGTCCTCGTGAACTTGTTTTAATTTTATTCGGCTTCAATCTGAACTTGCATATAAGCAATTGATGGTCTGTTCCACAGTCTGCCCCTGGTCTTGTTTTGGCTGGTGATATTGAGCCTTTTCATTGTCTCTTCAAGCAGATATAGTCAATTTGATTTCTGTGTATTCCATCTGGTGAGGTTAAAAAAGATATTTGCAGTAAGTAAGTAATTGTTGTTATTGTTGTTGTTATGTGCCGTGGAGTCGTTTCCGACTCATAGCAACCTTGTACAGGGTTTCTGAGGCTGTAAATCTTTACAGGAGCAAAACGCCTCATCTTTCTCCCATGGAACAGCTGGTAGTTTCGAACTGCTGACCCTGAGTAAGTAATTAGTCTTGCAAAATTCTATCATGTGATCTCTAGCATCGTTTCTATCACCAAGGCCATATTTTCCAACTATAGCATATTCCTCTTTGTTTCCAACCTTTGCATTTCAATCACCAGTAATGATCAGTACATTTTGATTGCATGTTTAGTCAATTTCAGACTGAAGAAATTGGTAGAATCCATCAATTTCATCATCACTGACTGTCGTGGTTGGTCCATTAATTTAATTAATATTGTTATTAACAAGTTTTCTATGTGAGCATATGGATAGTATCCTATCATCGACAGCATTATACTTCAAGATTGATCTTGAAATGTTCACTTTGAAGATGAATGTGACTCCATTCCTCTTCAGTGTGTCATTACCAGCAAGTAAACCGTAAGACCATCAGATTCTAAATGGCCAATGCCAACCCACTTCAGTTCACTAATGCCTATGATATTGATGTTTATGCATTCCATTTCATTTTTAATGGCTTCCAATTTTCTTCGATTCATACTTCATACAGTCCATGTTCAGATTTTTAATGGATGTTTGTAGCTGTTTCTCCTCATGTTAAGTTTTGCCCCATCAGCAAATGAAGGTCCCTAAAGCTTTACTTCGTTTGCATCATCATGGTTAACTTTAATTTAAAGAGGCAGCTTTTTCCCAGTTGTATTTTGAGTGCCTTCCAACCTGAGGGTCTCATCTTCTGGCATTATATTTGGCAATATTCTGATGCTATTCATCATGTTTCAATATCCAATATTCTGTTGGTATCTGACAGTGTTCCAATGCTATTCATAAAGTTTTCAGTGGGCAAACATTCAGAAGTAGTCTGCTTCTCCTTCTTCGTAGTCTGGCTAAGTCTGGAAGCTCAGCTGAAACATGTCAACCATGGGCGACCCTGTTGGTATTTAAAACCACTAAAGCCACAAATGAAGAAATTGAAGAATTCTGCCAACTTCTTCAGTCTGAAACTGATCAACTATGCAACCAAAATCCATCGATAATTACTAGCAATTAGAGTGCAAAAGTTGAAAACAATTAGGAAGAATAAGAAAAATACGGCCTTTGTGATAGAAATGATGTTGGAGATTGCATGCTAGAATTTTAAAAGACCAACAACTTCTTCATTACAAATACTTGGTATTAACATAAACAATTACTATACATGTGAACTTTGACAGAGGTATTACACAGGAATCAAACTGACAACATATGTGGGAAGAGATGATGAAGAAATTCAATATCATCAGTCAGAGACTACTGTGGAACAAACCATCAATTACTCATATGCAAGTTCGACTGAAGCTTATGAAAAATAAAACAAGATCCAAGATATGAACTTGAATATATTCTACCTGGATTTAAAAATCATCTCCAGAACAGATTAGACATATTAGACACTAATGACTGAAGGCATCAAGAACATCATACAGGAAGAAAGCAAAAAAGTCTTTAAATAAGCAGGAAAGAAAATAAAGACCAAAGTGGATGTCAGAAGAGACTCTGAAACTTGCTTTTGACTGTAAAGAAGCTAAAATTACAGGAAGAAATGATGAAGCAAAAAAGCTGAACAGAAAATTTCAAAGGACAACTTAAGAAGTTAAAGTCAAATATTATAAGGAAATGTGCAAAGACCTGGAGTCAGAACCAAAAGGGAAGAATACACTAAGCGTTTGTCAAACTGAAAGAACTGGAGAAAAATTCAAGCCTTGACTTGCAATATTGAAGGATTCTATGGACAAGATATTGAATGACACAGGAAACATCTAAAGAACATGGAGGGAATACAGTCACTGTATAAAAAGGAATTGGTCTATGTTCAGGCATTTCAAAAGGTAGAATATGATAAAGAACCAATGGTATTGAAGAAAGAATACTTCTAAGTCACAATGACGGGATTGGTGAAAAAGAGGCTTCAAGATCTGACAGAATATATATTGAATTGTTTCGAGAAACTGATGCAGCATTGGAGGCGCTCATTCATCTATGCCAAGAAATTTGGAAGACAGCTACCTGACCAAACGATTGAAAGAGATCCATATGTGTGCCCATTCCAAAGAAAGATGACTCAATGGAATGGGGAAATTATCTGACAATATTATTATTATAACATGCAAATAAAATTTTGCTGAAGGTGACTCAAAAATGGCTGCAGCAGTGCATTGACAAGGAGCTGCCAGAAATTCAAGCCAGATTCAGAAGAGGGCTTGGAACAAGGGATATCATTACTGACAGATGGATCTTGGCTAAAAGAGACTACCAGAAAGCTGTTCACTTGTGCTTTATTAACTATGCAAAGTCATGCAACTGCGTAGATCATAACAAACTATGGATAGCTTTATGAAGAATAGGAATTCCAGAACCTTTAATTGTGCTAGTTTTAAAGGACTATGGAGAACCTATACATAGACCAAGAGGCAGTCATTCAAAAAGGACAAGGAAATACTGTATGGTTTAAAATAAGGAAAGATAACAACACTGGGCTCAAATAAAAAACAATTGTGAGGATGACACAGGACCAGGCAGTGATTCATTCTGTTGTACATAGGGTTGCTATGAATTGGAATTGACTCTAAGTCACCTAAAAAAGAACAACATGCCTGAACTGGAACCCCAGTAGCAATATTTTTTTCACTTACTCAACTGTGTGTGCATGTGTGTGTGCATGTGCACACACGTAGCCCAGGTGGCACAGTGAGTTAATTGCTGTGCTGCTAACTAAAAGGTCAGCAGTTCAAAACCACTAACTATTTTATGGGAGAAAGATGAGACAATCTGCTTCCCTAAAAACATAAAGCCTTAGAATCTCTATAGAGTAGTTCTACTCTGTCTTATGGGACTCCTGGTGTGGTGCTGTAGGATCAGCACTGGACTGCAAACCATAAGATCAGCAATTCAAACCCACTAGCTGCTCCTCGGAAATCCTATACAGGGTCAACTATGAGTCAGAAATGACTCGGCGGCACTTAACAACAACAACAAACTCTGTCTATGGATCACTATGAGACAGAATCTACTTGAAGGCAGTGAATTCTATATATACAAGGGTGAGTCAAAATTATCCACACTCTGACTGTAGAATTTATTTTAGTCAGCTGTTAGAAAAGACAAATACATCTTTTTTTTTTTTCAACATAATCTCCTTGCTCTTTAATGCACTTTGTCGATCCATCAACAAGCTTTTGTGTTCTCCTATTAAAATACATTTTAGGCTGAGCTGTGAGCCACAAATCCACCGCTGTCTTCATTTCATCACAGGTGAGTCTTCATCCAAATAGGTCAAAATCCGATGGAACAAGATCAGGACTGTAGGGAGGATTCTTTAAAATAAAGTTTTTGCAGTGTCAACAGTGTGGGCAGAGTACATGCATTGTTATGCAAGATCACATAGTCTTTGGCTAGCAGTCCTCTGCTTTTAATGCAAAGTGTAGGCTTCAGCTTTCTAGTGAGCATCTCACTGTAATGAAACTTTTCCCTGACAGCGCTCCAATACTGGCCTTTGAGAGTCCCAGAAAAACTGTAAGCATCAATTTTCCACTTCATTGTTGACTTTTGAACTTTTTCTTGATTGAGGATGTTTCCATTTCATACTCTACCATTTACTCTCAGGGTCATATTGATGAATCCATGTGTCATCACCAGTAATGATTTTTTAAGAAACGTTTACATTACTTCGAGTATTGGTCCAAATTTTGTTTGCAGATGGCCAAACGCTTCTGTTTATGCTCTTCAGTGAGTTGTTTCAGTGCCTATCTCACACAATATTTTCCAAATCCAGGATCATCATGGATTATTTCATGAGCAGAGCATGGCTCATTTGCAAATGATTTTCCACATCACTCATTTATTCGACAGAATTATTTCATGTGCATGTTCAATGTTGTCATCAGCCTTGAACGTCGACAGGCATTTTAATATAACCTGAGTGCAGATAATTTTTGATTCATGCTCGCATTTTGTGTGAACACATATGTGTGGTACTGTGGATTAATACGCTGGACTGTAAGGTAGATTTGGACTGCAAGGTCAGCGGTTCCAGTTTACCAGCTGCTCCTCAGAAACCCTATACTGGGTCTCTGTGAGTCGGAACCTACTCAAAGACACTTAACATATGTTGTTGCTGCTGCTGTTGTTGTTGTTTTTAAGTGCCGTTGAGTCAGTTCCAACCCATAGCAAGCCTGTATATATATTTGTCACTTCACTGTTTCACACCCTGTCTTGAGTTGTCATTTCATTCAGCTTAAATGCAGAATCTTCACAATGCCCTGCAAAGCTCCCCTTGATCTGAAACAATACTCCCCCCTCACTCCATCTATTTCCTCTCCTATTACTCATAGTCTCCCTTATTCAGCTCTGATCACACTGATCTCTGCTGATCCTAGAACACTATATATATATATGTGTGTGTGTGTGTGTGTGTGTGTGTGTGTGTGTGCTCTGGGATAAAGCACTGGACTGGACTGCAAGGTCAGTTTGAACCACAAGATCAGCGGTTCAAACTCAATAGCTGCACTCATGTGGCACAATAGTGAATAATTCCTATGAGGACTGACTGGGAGGGTTGAAAATGTAAAGTTAGATATTTTGTAGCAAAAGGAGGGGAGTGGTTGACTTTGAAGTCCAGAAGTGGAGGCCCCTAGGACCATCAAGGGAGAAGAGCAGAATGCGGGACCCTACCCAGAGAAACAGTGATGCCAGAGATGGAGACAGAGACAATGACGTGGAGATACGGAGCGGCTGGGGACTCTAGACCCAGAGAGGGAGAGGGGCTGTGTGCTGACGACCAGGGGGAAGCTTGCAGGGTATACCCTTTGTTTGGTTGGTGTTGCAAGGAGGGGATTGTAACCATGGCAATGAAATGATATATGATAGGATGAATGTAAAGCTAATGTTCTCCCATGTAAACTATCACATAATTCACAATAAAACACTAAAAAACAAAGAAAGAAAGAAACAAAAAGAACTCACCAGCCGCTTTCTGGAAACCTTATTACAGGGTCACTATGAGTCTGAACCAACTCAATGGCACTTAATAACTATATATATATATGTTGTTGTTTAGTGCCGTCAAGTCGGTTCTGATTCATAATGACCCTATGTACTATTTACAAGGATTTGTAAAATATACATTGTGCTAGATTGCAAGGTTGGAGGTTCAAGCTTACCAGCTGCTCCTTGGAACCCCTATACAGGGTCATTATGGGTTGGAACCAACTCGATGGTGCTAAACAACAACAAATACATACATATATACACATAAGTAGAGAGAGTGAGTCCTGTGTCCTGTTGTGGCACTATATGATAAGCACTGGACTGCTAACCACAAGGTTTACAGTTCAAACCCATTAGTCACTTCTTGGAAACCCTATACAGGGTCACTATGAGTCAGAACTGACTCAATGGTACTTAACAACAACAGAAATATATTTGTGTGTTTTTTATATATATACACACTCATATATGTATGTATTACCTTCTTCTTAACCAAAATGAAAATAATTTATGCCCTATAGAGAAATCTTCATTATGCCTTAAAGAAAATTAAAATCAACAAGATGCTCTGGGCCTGGGAATGCAAACATGTGAAGAAAATGTGAATTTGTAATTGAAAAACTCCAGGGAAATATAGTGTCCATATTAGTTGGTGGCTTCAGATTCTTACTATGGGAAAATGGCGGGAGGATTTTGTAATTGAATGACTACTTCACAAAAGACTGAAGCTGCCTTTCAAAGGAAACTTCTCATAAACATCAGTTTAGTTCAGGAAACCAGTGTATACTATCTTGGCCATTAGAACAATGAAGAAAATTAGTAAAGCAGAAAATGTTGAATGCCATAAGCATTGGACATAAGCCAAATACTTGAAATGATTGTTTATTAATTTCTTTCCTGTCTGGTTTTGCTTACTTTTTTTGTTTTCCTGACTCAGAAGTGATGATCATTTTTCCTCATCTGCATGATACAGTAACATCAAAGGCTACATTTCCATCACAGTGCAAGAAAAGATAGCAGCAAACTCCTGGGAGATGTTAATTTGGCTTATGTCTCAGATCTGCATGCTTCAGGAAAAATCTTCCTCCTTGTCTTCTGTAAAGTTACCACAATATCTTCAAGGTATTGCTTCAAGCAACTTCTGTCACTGTGTGGAGGACTAGGTGAGAGGTCATATCTCTCTTCTTGCTGAAACAAAAATATTCTGATATAATGCTCTCTGCTTGACTTAGCCTGCATACTGGGGTTAATTAACATGTTTTGTATAACTATTTTGTGGAAACTAATTCTAAGAGCAAGTATGAGGATCTACTGTTAGTGCCTTGGTGGTAAACTCTGTGCTGTTTATTTATATTTAAATGCACATATTTGCAACTTCAATTCATGTTTCATCTTGACCCACAATGCAAACTGGCAAGAGGAGGCCTCCAATTGTCTAATGCTTTGTGGAACAAAGGAAGGAACCATAGATGCCAGGGCCTGGTCCAGGAAATTTTCATCCAACTTAACAATACACTAGTGTTGCTACTTCCACCCTGGCCCCCACAGTCCATTCTCAACATTAACATCCAGAGAGATCCTGTTCCGTACAGAATCAGACCATGTCACTCCATTGTTTCACACCCTACACTGAGTTGTCATTTCACTCAGAGTAAAAGCAGAATCTTCACAAAACCCTGCAAAGCTCTTCTTGATCTGAAACGATGCTCCCCTACTCCATCCACTTCCTCTCCTATTACTCGTACTGTCCATCATTCTACTCTGATCACACTGGTTTCTGCTGATTCTAGAACACATCAGGCATAACTTCTCCTCAGGTCTTTTTTATTTTCTGTTCCCTCTGCCTGGAACTGTCTTCCCCTAAACTTTCCATACCACCATTAAGTCTCTGCTCAAAAATCACCTTCTCATTGAGATTGACCTTAATCACCATGTTTTAAATTTTATTCCCCAAGCACTTACATTCGCCATCCCCTGCTTTATTTTTCTCCATAGCCCTTTATCACTAGCTACCATTCTAGATTATTTCTTGGTTAAATTGTTTTTTTTTTTGTTTGTTTGTCTTCCCTGTTTGAATGTAAGCTCCACTAGGACAATTGTTTTTACCTTATCTGTACTGTTTACTGTTCTAATCCAAGCATCTGGATTAACCCTTGAAATATATCTAAGGTGACCATCCATACTGGTTTCCTTAGACAATCCTGGTTAACACTATCATCCAAGAATGTTTATTAACAGCACCCTCTTCACTCTCCAACGTATTGGATCGTTAAATGTATGATCACCCTATACAGAGATGCTCAATAAATATTTGTCAAATGAGAGACTGTTCCCTCAGATATAGAGTCGCCTTCAGTGTGGTTTAGACAAGCAATCAGCACTGGGAGAAAAGAACACCACTGCTGTGAAGTAGATGAGACACGGAAATGATGGTAGAGAAGTTGGCATCTGGAAGGTCTGTCTTTGGACTATGATCTATCATCCTTTGAAATTCAGGAGCAGGGCTCTGCAGGGCAGCTCATTATTTATTATGGTCCTACTAGCCTAATTTTGAAAAAACCAAACGGCCATCACTCGTCTGTCTGCCGTGCAATGGTGGCTTGAGTTGATGTGATTCTGAGGGCTATGCCTCCGGTATTTTAAATAACCAGTAGGGTCACCCATGGTGGACAGGTTTCAGATGAGCTTCCAGACAAAGACAGATTAGGAAGAAAGTGAGAAACTACTTCCGAATCGCTAGTCACTGAAAACTCTATGAATAGCAGAGAAACACTGTCAGATACAGGACCGGAAAATGAGCGCCTCGGGTTGGAAGGCACTCAGAATGCGACTGGGAAAGAAATGCCTCCTCAAAGTAGAGTTGACCATGATGACGTGAATAGAGTTAAGCTCATGGGAGAAAAGCCCACAGAACCTTCATTTGCTGATGGGCCACAACTCAAAATGAAGAGAAACAGCTGTAAACATCCATTGAAAATTGAAACATAGAATGTACGAAGTATGAATCTGGTAAAATTGGAAATTGTCAAAAATGAAATGGAACGCATAAACATTGATATCTTAGACATTGTTGTTGTTGTTAAGTGCCGTCGAGTCGGTTTCGACCCATAGCGACCCTGAACAGGGTTTCCGAGGCTGTAAATCTTTATGGGAGCAGATCGCCTCATCTTTCTCCAGCGCAGCAGCTGGTAGTTTCGAACTGCGGACCTTGCGGTTCGCAGCCTGATTCGTAACCACTACTCTACCTAGTGAGCTGAAATGGACTGGTATTGGCCATTTTGAATCTGACAACTACATGGTTTACTATGCAGGGAATGAGAAATTGAAAAGGAATGGTCTTGCATTCATGGTCAAAAGAACATATCTAGATCAGTCATGAGGTACAATGCTGTAAGTGATAGGATAATATCCATGTGCCTACAGGGAAGCCCAGTTAATACCACTATTATTCAAATTTATGCACCAACCACTAAAGCCAGTGAAAATGAAACAGAAGAATTCTACCAACTTCTTCAATCTGAAATTGATCAAACATGCAATCAAGATGTATTGCTCATTACTGGTGATTGGAATGCAAAGGTTGGGAGGAAAGAGGAAGTTGGAAAATTTGGCCTTGGTGATAAAAATCATGCTGGCGAACGCATGATAGAATTCTGCAGAATGAATGATTTGTTTATTTCAAATACCTTCTTTCGACAGCATAACAGACGACTATACACATGGACCTCGCCAGATGGAACACATGGAAATCAAATTGACTACATCTGTGTAAACAAAAGATGGAAAAGCTCCATATCATCAGTGAAAACAAGGCCAGGGGCAGACTGTGGAACAGACCATCAATTACTCATATGGAATTCAAACTGAAACTGAAGAAAATGAAAACAAGTCCAAGAGAGCCAAAATATAACCTTGAATTTATCCCACCTGAATTTAGAGATCATCTGAAGAATAGATTTGGTACATTAAACACTAAAGACCAAAGACCAGAAGAGTTGTGGGATGACATCAAGA